>NC_054826.1:57920851-58223881 GCF_018345385.1 Vulpes lagopus | reverse complement strand
TTTCGTGTTTTTTGATCCATGATAAAATTACTTTATCTGCCCATGTTCCATTTTATTTTTTCTTTTTATTGATAGAACTGTGTATACAATTATTGTTTTTGCTTTTGTTTTTAAAGATTTATTTATTTATTCATGAGAGACACAGAGGGAGAGAGGCAGAGACATAGACAGAGGCAGAAGCAGGCTCCTCACAGGCTGCCTGAAGTGAGACTCGATCCCAGATCCTGGGATCAGGCCCTGAGAGGAAGGCAGATGCTCAACCGCTGAGCCACCCTGGCATCCCTGCGTATACAATTTTTGGTTTACAATACTTTCCCTCTGTGCTTGGTAGATCTTAACAAACTACATTATTTCTCCAATTGTTGTTAATAAAAAATCTATCAGCTAATCAAAATTACTTTGTCAATAATTTGCCTACTTTTCTGGTAGCTTTTTAAGATTTTTTTCTTTCTCTTGATACTTGATAGTTTCCTAAAATATAGATGGATCTAGATTTACTAATTTTTCAAAGTTTTCTTTGGTTTTCAGAGTCCTCACAATCAAGAATCATGACTCTAAAAAACTCTTAAGAATGATTCACCTATTATCTCTTTAAATATTTCTTTTCCATCATTTTCTTTATTATATTCTTCTATAATTACTATTAAATATTTAATGGGGCTTTTCAGGCTTTCTTCTATATCTCTTAATGGCATTTTTATATTTTATTTCACTGTTTTTTCTCTGTGCTGCATTCTGGGCATAGTCTATATGTTAAAAATAAAACTGCTTAAGTGTAAATCAAGAAGAAATAAAACCAAACTCCATGTTCCATGGAAATGATCCTATCAATCGCTCCATTTTTTCCTTCTACCTAAAGTTATTGCTGGTGGAGTAAATTAAAATAATAATAATAATAACAACAACTATCTACTATCCAAGCAAACAGGAATGGATTCAAATTTTGGCCCAATCACCTAACAATGCAATGTCCACCTTTAGATGAACCAGGGACAGAAAAGAATCTTCAGTCCTTTCATTGAGTGATGTATTCCAAAAAGCAGAAAGAGGTGGGATCGTGAGCCATTGTGAGGCATAGGCCTACTTTCAGGAAGCTCATAGTGCATTACAGCTTAAAAATGTTTAAATGGAACTACTAATTATTGATAATAATGTGTACTAGGACATACGTTTGTATGCATTTTCCCATTTAATCTTCACAGCCTTCATAGATGTGGGTATGATGTTCTTCATTTAGCTGATGGGATACCTGGTATTCACTGAGGTTTTTTAAGAACTTCTAGAAATGAGAGTTAAAATAATTGGTTTTGAACTCAAGTCTTTTTTTTTTTTTTAAGATTTTTTTATTTATTCATGAGAGAGAGAGGCAGAGACACAGGCAGAGGGAGAAGCGGGCTCCATGCAGGGAGCCTGACGTGGGACTCCATTCCAGGTCTCCAGGATCAGGCCCTGGGCTAAAGGCGGCGCTAAACTGCTGAGCCACCCGGGCTGCCCGAACCCAAGTCTTTTTAACTCCAAAATAAGCTATAAAAATTATTGCAATGATGTCTTAAGCTCTCAAGAAAGACTTGTTAAGAGTATTAATGATAATGAATTTATTATAAAGCTTCATGTGAAATACAGCTGTACCTAGTATAAACCAACCCATTGCTAGAACACCAGACACCTCAAGCTGTGGCCTGAAAGCCTTAAGAGAAGCTAAGTCCTACTTTAATTCAGAATATTTGAGATCATAAAGCATTTTCTAAGTCCACCTATTATGTGAAGAGATCCAGCATTGCTGACTTTGGAACACAGGATGCACTTATTCCAGAAAACTGAAAGGAAGCAGCTCTTCTCTTCCTCCTTTAATGCAAAATAAACATAAACATGTAAATGACAAGCCCTTAATTGACTTTAGCCCAGAAAATATTTAGGTATATGATGAATCAAATTAGCTGTTTCTCTAAAACAGAGAGGCTACTAATGAGCATCATCTGTGGGCAGCTATTTCCCAGCTGTGAGTTGAGACAAAATAAGTTGAGTGAGAAGAGGAATAGATCCCTGTTCCACCAAAGGAATTTAACAGGTATTGAGTGTATGTCCCCATCCTGTCAGGCACTTCCAGCACATATTATGTTTAAAAACTGTCACAGAAATACCTTAAGGATGATTTTATAATTATATATATATTATTTATATTATATATATATAATATATAATATAATTATATATATAATTTTAATTTATATATATTATATAAATATATAATTATTATTTTATTATATATTTATATATAATAAATAAATAATTTATATCATATTATAATCATAATATAATATTATATATTATATTATAATATTATATATTATATTATATATTATATTATAATAATTATTATAAATAAATAATTATTTATTATATATTTATATTATATATAATATATTATAATATTATATTATATTATATAAATAATATAATATAATATTATATATTTACATATATTATATATATATAATATAATAAGGTTGAGGACTGAGTTCAGAATATTAAGAAATTTCCAAAGATCATAGCCATTAAGTCTTTAGAAGCATAATTCATCTGCCTTTAAAGCCAGTGAAATTCCTCCCATATTGTTCTTCCTCTTCCTAGGAGGAAGTCTTCAACTGAGTATGAAGGCAGGAATGGGTTGAAATAAGAAGAGGGGCTTGTACACTTAGTTCATTACAGGTGTGTTAATAGCACAGTAGGCTCAATGCATGTAGGCTATTTTGAGCAAACCATCCTGACTGAGGAAGTTAATAACAATGGACTTTAATGGGTAAGAGAAGAATGAGATTGAGAAGAGAGAAATGCCATGTTTGTCCTTTCTTGCTTCTGTTGTAAAGATAAGTTGTCATTGATTTCACGAAATATTTTTGAAAACATACTATGTTGAGAAGCTGTATTGATTGGGCTGAAGATGCAACTGTGAAATAGGTGTATGAAATAACCACTCGTCATGGAGGCTTAATTTTTTTTTGGAGGCTTAATTTTTATAGGAAAGTTAAACCTTGAACAGTAATCATAAGATGATAAATTAAACAAAGAAAAATAGAAGTTTCTATAAGACCATATAACAAGGGGAATTAATCTAGTCGGGTATCAGTAAGAGATTCCCAGAGCAAGTGATGATTCAACACTCGAGTTAAAAATAAACAAGTATTAGCTAAAAGTAAAGTTTGGAAACAGCATTTGTGAATTAATTTAGGAATATATATTAGGTTTCTGGGAAATGTGGAGGGTTCAACTGGGGGTTTTGATCATGGAGTTTTGCTAATACTACTTTCCTAATTCAGACTTTGTCTGCAAAAGTTCTTACATATTCAGTTGTGATTGGGAAGATGAGTGGTTCTATTCCACCAGTGTTGCCATGTACATTCCAGAGAAAGACAATGAAATAAAGGAGTTCAGGGATTTGTAAAGAAACGGTTGAAATAACTGGCTAAGGAATCTAATCTATAGAGGAAAAGAATTGAAGATAACATGGTTATTATTGAGAATGTCAGAATCAATGAGCAGATGATATTGAGGCAGAAGAAGATATGAGGTTGGTGTAATTGAAATGTCAGGTGGAAACAGAAAGTGGTGGTTAGGATAGTTGAAATGCAAAATTTTAGAGGTAGACAAGTTTTAGTGGATGCAAACCCATGGTGTATATATTGGTTCAGGAGGTAGGAGTGGAGTGCTTCAGAAGCTAGGGAGAATGAAGAAGTCTGAAATGAGGAAATGAAGTCTGAATGTGGAAGACTGAAAGCTTTGGCAGTTTTTATTGGATTTTCCAGGAGGTTGACCTTAGCCTTCCATAGCAGGTCTTGTGGAGATAGTAAAACACAGGAAGTCAGGACACAAAGTTGATAATGGGCAGCAAAAAGGGGGCTTATGTATAAAGATTCAGATCACCAATTCCATAATGTGTAGAGGGAGGTTCCCCACATCACCGAGCTGTTCTCAGATTCCTGTTGGGTGTCCTACAATTTAACTTGATTCTGACACTATCTTCCTGGAGATAGTATTAGATTCCACAATTTAAGGGCTCAGCCTGACAATATTACATCTCCCTCTAACTTCAGAAGCAAGTCAAAGCCCATGTTGTCACTTGTACTTCTGACCAATCAGCACATTCTGTCCTCCAGTTTGATTAATTTTCTAGAGCAGCTCAGAGAACTTAGAAATGTTTTCTTCCTAGATTACCAGTTCATTATAAAATTGTATAAGTTAGGAACAGCCAGATGGAAGAGTTATATAGAGAAAGACTTGGATAAAGGGCAAGGAGCTTCCATGATGTCCCTCAATCTCCACATGTTCACCAACTTAGAAGCTCTCCAAACCTTGGCCTTTTGGGTTTTTAGAGAGGCTTCATAACATAGGCATGATTTACTGGCCCATTGGTCATTGGTGATTGATTGGGCCTCCAACTCTTTCTCCTCCTTGGAAATGATGAGTTGAGACTAAAAGTTCCAACCTTCTATTAATGGTTGGTCCCCCTGGCAACCAGCCCCAACCTTAGTTGTTTTCCCAAAGTCACCTTATGTCCATAAACCAAATTGTGGTGGAAAGGGGCCCATTATGAATCATAAGACACCCATCTACCCTCTATGGCTCTAAAGTGATTTCAGGAACTGAGGCCAAGAGACTAAATATTACAACAAAAGATGCTTCCATTGCTCTTATCACTCAAGAAAGTTCAAATATATATTTATTATAAATCACAATATTGCACCTCTTCCACACTAGGTACTATATAAGCACTGAAAATAGGCCTGTCAATAAAACCAATGGAAGATCATTGTCCTTTCATGCTAGATAGAGAAAAAAGATGACAAAATATATTATGAAGATAATATATAATGATGACAATATATTCTATAAAGAAAAAGATAAAACAATTATAAGGATAGATTTTGATGGTGATGGTAGTAGGTTAATACTTCTTAATGTTGCTTGTGAGGTAGTTATAGGAAGCAGCCCACTCCTTCCTGGCCACCAACAGCACATGTATGTCCATAAGTGGCATCTGAACACAGAAAAACTTAAAGCAGGTGAACAACAAATCACAATGGTAGTAGAAGAATGGTCCTGGCAGGAGAAACACCAAGTGGAAATTTCTAGAAGTTTAAAAAAAAAGGAAATTTCTAGAAGTTAAAGGATACTTGAAGTGCTCAGGTACCTTAGTCCAGTGTGGCTGAAGCAGAGTGCATGAAAGAGAGAGCATAGGAGTAGAATTCAGTGAAATAAAAGAATGAGGTTAAATAAGTGGCTATTGGGTCAATGTAAGGATTTTCGTTTTTACTCAGAGAAGCACTGTAAATTACTGGGGAATTTTGATCAGAGAAGTAACATCTTTTGTTTGAGAAGGAAGATTCTGGCTATCATGTTGATATTGGCCTCTGGGGGAGCAAAGGTGGAAGCAGAAAGCCAATAATAATAATAATCCGGAAAAGAGATGATGAGACATGGACTGAGAGGGAATAGTGAGAGCAGTTAGATGTGGCTGGAGCCTGGATGTGTTGTGAAGGTCTTGCCAACAAGATACTCTGATCTTTTGCATATAAGAAAAAAGAGAGGAGTAAGGAGGATGGCAAATTTTTGACCTAAGCAACTGAGAGAATGGCTTACAGTCTTCTCTGCACAATTATTTGGGTCACCTTGGCATTTTTTTGGAATGACCACCATCTAACATATCCTATCTAAATGTCCTCATCTAGTGAGAAGCTAACTGATTGATTGTCTTATTTTTTATTATTAAGGAATAATGGCTAAAAATAAATTTTAATTAGCTGGGAAGACTTGAATTGTGCATAAAGTTAATTTCAACTCCACCTAAAAATTACAATCTTCCCTCGTTGAAAAATCTAATCCAATTCCCTCTTCTGAACTATAGGGAAATTGAGGACTGTGAAATTACGGTCAAAGATATATTGCCAGTAATGAGGAGAGCTGTGACTACCATAACTTCAGCACCCTGTTTTTTTTTTTCAGCCTTCCACTTTACCATGTTGATTGATGTGATATAGAACATTCAGTTGCTGGAGCCGTAGTCCTCCCTAAGAGGTGTAATATGCTTATCTGTTTGGGTTTGACTTGCCCCCTGCCTATGTTATTCTTGTCAGATATCCCGGTGTCTGTAATCCTAGAGCTCAGGGATTTTAGGATTCTGAAGTTTGGGCAACACAGAACCTCTTTTCTCATGTCCTGACGTGGTCTCCATAATTTTACTCAATATGTGAGGACTTTTCACAAGGCTGAAGAATGATTTGGTGGATTATTTTATTTACAAATATAGATCATACAGCTCTCCTGTTAAAGGTGTCCTAAGATTGTTGAAGGACCAAAACGCTACCGGTGTTCAGTTACTTGTGCTAAAGGACAGATACTCTGTGAAATGTGTCAGCAAATTTCTGCTCTAGAATGAAAGGAGTGCTGTGAGTAAACACTGGAGTGCTTTCAGGTGCAGGGCAACTGCTGCATCTCGGGATGCTCCTTGACTGAACAAGCAACTCTCAATGCAGAGCCCTTTGCCTTGAGCTTAGAGCCTGAAGGACCAGATAGGGAAAAATCATTCTCTGGGTCAGCTGTTCCGCATCCTGTAACATTAGAGATTGCAAATTAGGTTTTGATGCCCATTTCCAGCCACCAATTTAGAGCTCATGGCTGAGGTGAAACAAAGGGAAAGAGTCAGAATTCTTGGTTGTGGTATGGTCTTTGAACCTCTACAGGTGCTTTGTTAACTCCAGATGAAAAGGTTTGGAAATGTGCTTTCTCTTTTTTTACCTGGCATTTCATTCTTGTTCACAATATGTACACCTCTATCCACATTGTATCTCCAAATATTTAATAATCATTGTTATATTGGCATTTTGAAATTGATAATCTTAGCACTTTTATTTGTAGGTAGACGTGAAACAGTTTTTTTAAAAGATTTTATTTATTTTTAATTGACACACAAAGAGAGGGCACAAGCAGAGGGAGCTGCAGCCAGAGGGAGAGGGAGAAGCAGATTTCCCACTGAGCAGGGAACCCAACGAGGGGCTTAATCCCAGGATCCTGGGATCATGACTTGAGTAGAAGGCAGACACTTAACTGACTAAGCCACCCAGGTGCCCCAGGGAACAATTATTTTAATGCATATTTAGTGGCTTAAATCACACTTTATGCCAATAGTATATCTTTATGCACTGATCATCAGAAAAGTATCTATTTTAATAAATGATTGTTGTGTTTTTATTTTAAAAAATAGGTTATAGAGGGATTATACCTCCATGTTGTTCAATCTCTTAACTTCTCATTCATTCTCTAATAATAAAAATGACTGTCTCCAAGTGGACTTTAAAATTCAACAGGAAGAAGGATTATTATATACTCCACCTTTAATTAAAGTACATAAGAGTCACAGTAATGATGGCATCAATGAAACTGAAATGCAAACTTTTAAAAGCACAATCAAAACAAAAATTGATGTATGAAAGAATCTGTCATTCTGCGTTTTTATTTATCTTGTTTACATTTTTTTAAATGTTAGTATTGAGTTTCAAAAATATTGAGTAGCTTGTCCAAGATCACAAAATAAGTGAAAGACCTAGCATTTACAGTGAAGAACTCCTTAATCTAAGAGGTCCAACACACTTCCTCATCCCACCATGGCTCTAAGCCATTTGGTTGGAGATTTGTAGATCACATGTGACAAATCTTCCTTTCCCCTTACCCTAAAGACATTGTACTAATCCAAAATGTAAATTATATCACTCATCCACACATTTGAAATCTATGTCATTGCTTCTTTGACTCCAAAGACTAAAACTAGTAAATGTTCATTTATCAAGTATCACCGAAGAAAGAAATACCAGGCATTATAGGGAAGACATGCCTCAGTACCCACACAAAATATGAATTCCAGTTAATAACATGCTTTTCTTCATAAATTGTTGTTAGTAGGACTAATTACAACATGTTTATTGTGGCAAACCTGGAACCTCAACTCAGCTATAATAACACGGGCAATAGTTACAAAAGCAGGATCTAATTGACATATCCAGAGTCCTTGTTATCATTGGAAAGAAATGAGATTTCCTGGGACACCAGCACATCAATAATTCTGATGGATGTGTGGTGATATTACTAAAAAGACTTACTGCTACTCCCAGCTAGCCTTTGAGTGATTACTGGCATTCTGACTCTAAGAGGAATGAACCTGGGGAAATTGGCTGCTGACCTTTCTGACTGTCCTAATCATTGCAATACAGTCAGGTGCAAGGAAAAAAAAATAAAGAAACTGATAGTTTTATTCACAATGAGAACATGAAATTGGGCCTAATAATTGTTTTCATTATATGTATTTAGTATCATTTGAAATGATGTTAAATTGAAAGCATCCTATTAACCCAAATTCTATGGCCAGAAATAACAATCAATATTATGAGGAGAATTTTATTTCAGGCCATGTCTATGCAGGTGAATAGAGAGAAAGACAGACAAAGATAATTTTGGCAGAGAGTACTACACTTAGCTTTACTCCAATTAAGGAGAACAAAAAATACTGCTGTTGTAAAAATAAAATGATCACTAAATTTGAGGTGAATCTTTGTCACCCAAAAGAAATTTGTTGCTAACTGATGTTGTAAAGTTCAGAAAAATATAATTTTGTATAGCATAGTAATTTTAACCATGTAGTTTAATTTTAGAGACTGTCTACTTATTTAGAAATTATCATTCTTATCCTCCCTTCCAGCTTTCCTTTACTATTATTTCAAAGATTTTATTAAATCATTATTTCTTCATTGCCAATATTTGTAATATTTACATTCTGTTTTATGAACATAATTTTTTGGTTGCTTAGCCTTAGTTTATTTTTTAATAGAAATTTTATTTTATTTTTTAAGCTTATTATTATTATTATTATCATTTTAGTAATCTCTATACTCAACATGGGGCTCAAACTCATGGCCACAAGATCAAGAGAGTCACATGCTTTTCTGACTGAGCCAGCCACGTACCACTTGGCCTTAGTTTCATATTAATATAAGCTAAATGCTAACCTCCTATTGATTTACCACAATTTCTTCAATCTTGATTTTTCTTGGATTTCCTCACAAAGTTCCTTTTACTCAGAAACAGTCATGAATGTATGAGATTATCTCTAATTTTTAACTGCTTGAGTACCTAGTCCAACTGCTAGTGTGTATGCAAAACACAACTTTGCTGGAAATTTTTTTACATTTTTAAAGATTTTATCTATGTTTTCATGAGAGACAGAGAGGGGCAGAGACACAGGCAGAGGGAGAAGCAGGCTCCCTGCACATAGCTCTATGCAGGACTTGATTCCAGGACCCTCAATCACAACCTGAGCCAAAGGCAGATGAT
This sequence comes from Vulpes lagopus, assembly GCF_018345385.1. Taxonomy (NCBI): domain Eukaryota; kingdom Metazoa; phylum Chordata; class Mammalia; order Carnivora; family Canidae; genus Vulpes; species Vulpes lagopus. The sequence continues at coordinate 58,214,503 of NC_054826.1, read as the reverse complement.
CAACTGCTGAGCCACCTAGGCATCCCTTGCCAGAAATTAGTATCTTAGATTACCCTTCCTTGCTTCCAATTTTTATTTTTTTTAAGATTTTATTTATTCATGAGAAACATGGAAAGAGAGACAGAGACACAGGCAGAGGGAGAAGCAGGCTCCATACAGGAAGCCCGATGTGGGACTCGATCCTGGGACTCTGCGGTCATACCCTGAGCCCAAGGCGGACATTCAACCACTGAGCCGCACAGGAGTCCCTGCTTCCAAATTTATACAATTTTACATTGAATTGAGATTGAATCTTTGTGAAGAATTATTTTTTTAAAAGATTTTATTTATTTATTTGAGATAGAAAGAGAGAGGTGAAGGGAGAAACAGGCTCCGTCCACTGAGCAGGGAGCCCAACGTGGGGCCTGATCCTAGGACCCTGGGATCACCACCTGAGCAGAAGGCAGACACAACCGATTGAGCACCCAGGTGCCCCTGAATCTTTGTGAAGAGTTATAAATGCCAACTTGAATTTTTCTCTTGGTAAATAATTGTTTTATTACCACCACCTGCATCTGCCTGTTTCTTTAAAACTTACAATTTCCTGACTTAGCTAGAGTATATTTTTCTTGTCTATAATTCTTAATCCCATTTTGTCTGTGATGAATAATATTCTTGAATTACACAGACAACTTTCCACTTTTTTCCAGAATATTCTCTTCTATTATACCTTCCCTTTTATTTTTCTTTTACATTTTATAACATTTCTAAAAACTTTTTAGGGTTAACTATTTTAAAATTTGATAGTCTTGCTTTACACATAATTTATATTATCTCTAATTCAAATTGTTCTGTTCTGCATTCATTGTACCTCAATTAATAGGAAATTATTGTTATAATTCAATTTTCAATAGGATCCCTTCTAAATTGTCTATTTTTCCGTGTTTCAGTCAAGATTTTCTTCCTTGATGTGATTATTTTTTCACCAGAATCAAAATATTAGACTACAAAAAATTATCAAAAGACAAAAAAATATATATCAGAGAGGGATAGAGGATAAAAAGGAATTACAAAAGACATAGAAAACAATTTTTAAAATAGCAATGGTAAGTCATTACCAAAAAAAAAAAATTATGATGCATGTAAATGGAGTTAACTCTCTAAACAAAAGACTTAGAATTGTAGAATTGGTTTTGAAAAACGCAAGGTCCGGGATCCCTGGGTGGTGCAGCGGTTTGGCGCCTGCCTTTGGCCCAGGGCGCGATCCTGGAGACCCGGGTTCGAATCCCACATCAGGCTCCCGGTACATGGAGCCTGCTTCTCCCTCTGCCCGTGTCTCTGTCTCTCTCTCTCTGTATGACTATCTCATAAATAAATTAAAAAAATTAAAAACAAAACAAAAAAAGCAAGGTCCATCTATATGTTGTCTCCAAGATACCAGTTTTAAATTAAAGCACATAAATAGGCTGAAAGTGACTTTTGGTAAAAGATGATTCATGTAAATAGTAACCAAAAGTGATTTATATATACATATAAATAATAACCAGGAGTAGGTATACTTATATTAGACAAAATAGACCGTAAGCCAAACTGTCACAAGAGACAAAGAAGGACATTGCATAATAATAAAAGTGTCAATTAAACAGGAAGATGTAACAGTTATAAATATTTATGCACCCCACATCAGATCACCTAGATGTATAAAATAGACATCGACAGAACTAAAGGCAGAAATAGACAGCAACACAATAATAGTTGGAGACTTCAATACTCCATTTACAATAATAGATCATCCAGACAGAAAATCAATAAGGAAATAATAGCAGACTCCAACTACACTATAACCAAATGAATCTAACAGACATATACGGAACCTTCCACCCAACAGCACCAGAATACACATTTCTCTCAAGCTCACGTGGAATTATTTTACAGGACAAATCACATGCTATATGAAAAAATAAGTCTTAACAAATTTAAGAAAATTGATATTATTCCAACTATGTTTTCTGACCAAAATGAAACTACAAAACAAACAGCAGAAGGAAAACAGAAAAATTCACAAATGGTTGGAAATTTTAAAATACACTCTTGGTAAGATGAATTTAGATGGCGGAGGAGTAGGGGAATCCTAAGCTTAGCTCATCCCTCAAAGACAGCTATATAGTTATCAAATCATTCTGAACATCCAAGACATCAATCAGACGTCTGAGAGAACAAAAACTGCAAGACTAAAAGTAGAGAAGTGAACATCTTTCGGAAGATAGGAGGTGTGGAGAGTTGATTTGGGGGAGATATAAATGTGGGTACTGCGGCTAGGAAAAAGCCCAGTAGGAAGGCTACTGCAAAGTATTATAAACAGCAGAGCACAAAATCTGAACTTTTACAAATCTACAACCTTGGGGATGTGCCTGGCTTAAAGGTGCTCAGGTGGTGAACCAGGGTGGAATCTCAGGAGTCATAGCATAGTCTGAGGATCCCGCTCAGTGACAAGAACAGGTGGTGCCAACGAGCTATGCTGTTCCTAGGCATAGGAGCGGGGAAATCACTGAGAGCAGTAAGCCCTGGTGCCAACTTTCTGCTCTGTTTTGCCATAAACTGGAAACCACTGCATGGTTGTGGGACTGCTTTCCTGGGATTGACCAGCAAAGGCAAAAGTGCAGGGAGCCCCTCCTCCAGAAGAATAGCTCAGGTCTGGCCATGGGAGTCTATAAAATTTGAAGTTTTGAAACTCAGTTGTGTGCCTGAGATAAACAAAAAACAAGCAAACAAACTCAGACACAGAGTGAACACAGGGTTCAGATAGACACTGGGGACAAATGGGTGATTGATTGCTCTTCTGTGAGGGCTCACTGGAGAGTGGGAAGCACAAACACCTGGGCTAAAGGTGGAAGAGAGCAGGGGTGCCACTTTGTAAATTCCACCCATCAGGGCTGAAAGCCATCAGGGAGCAAAACAGTGAGGACTAGTACAGGCCAGAGCCACTTACTTTATCAAGCCCCACCCCCTGTGCCCTGGAGAAGCATTTCCACTGAAACAAGATGGCCTGAGAATCAGCATAGTAGGCCCTTCTCCCAGAGCAGCACAAACAACTCATTTGCACCAAGCCTCCTGATCATAGAGTGCTGCAAAGCTTCAGCTCTAGGGGAAATAAAATCTAGCTTCCTTTATATTTTTATTCTTTATTTCATTATTATTATTTCTTCATTTATTTTTTTTCAATTCCCTTTTTTATTATTATTTTTTTCAATTTTTTCTTTATATACTTTCTATATATTTGTAATTTTTTTAGTTTTTTTTTTCAGTTTTTTTCTTTTCTTTTGGGATCTAAATTCTCTTAACAAGAAGACCAAAACACACCCAGGATTTATTTTGGGGGGTGGGAAGAGTTTTTCTTTGTTTTTTGTTTTCTGTTTGTTTGGTTTTTGTTTTCTTTCTTTTTTTCTATTTTGGACCAAAAGACAAGACAGAGAAATTCACCCTAAAAGAAAGAATAGGAAGTAGAACTCCTGGCCAGGGATTTAATCAATATAGATATAAGTAAGATGTCTTAACTAGAATTTAAAGCCATTATAATGATACTGGGCTTGAAAAAAGTGCAGAAGATACTAGACAATCCTTTACTACAGAGATAAAATATAACTAAAATCTAGTCAGGCCAAAATTAAAAATGCTATAACCAAGATGCAATCCCAAATGGAAGGCATAAAAACAAGGTGATCAAAACAAAAGAACAAATCAGTGATATAGAAAATAAAATCATGGAAAATAATGAAGCTGAAAAGAAGAGGGAAAAAAAGATAATGGACTTAAAATGGACTTAAAAAAAAAAAGGTAGACTTAGGGAACTCAGCAATTTATTAAAATGTAATAACACTTATATCATGAGTCCTAGAAGATGAAGATAGAAAAAAAGGGCACCAGGTTTATTTGACCAAATTATAACTGAAAACTTCCCTTACCTGGGGAAGAATACAGACATCAAAATACAAGAAGCAGAGAGAACTTCCATTAAATCCAACAAAAGACAACCATTGCCAAGATATACCCTAATGAAATTTACAAAATACGCAAACAAGGAAAGAATTCTAAAGCAGCAGGGGAAAAAAGTCCTTAATCTACATGGGAATACAGATCAGATTTGCAACAGATCTGTCCATAGAAACGTGGCAACCAGAAGAAAATGGCATGATGTACTCAATGTGCTGAATGGAGAAAATATGCAGCCAAGAATTCTTTATCCAGCAAGGCTTCATTCAGAATAGAGGAAGAGATAAAGAGTTTCCCAAACAAAAACTAAAGGACTTCATGACCACTAAACTAGCCCTGCAAGAAATTTTAAGAGGGACTCTTTGAGGAGAAAAAAAGACCAAAAGTAACAAAGACGAAAAAGGACAAGAGAACACCACAGAAACACCAACCCTTCAGGTGACACTAAATTTATATCCTTCAATAATCATAGTGAAAGTAAATGGACTAAAAACTCCAATCAAAAGATATAGACTATCAGAATGGATAAAAAACAAAATCTATCTAAACACTGTTAACAAAAGACTCATTTTAGACCTACAGATACCTGCAGATTGAAAATGAGAGGATGGAGAACTATCTATACTGCTAATGTACATCAAAAGACAGCCAGAGCAAGCCATACTTATATTAGACAAAAAAGATTTTATTTTATTTATTTATTTATTTTTGACAAATAAGATTTTAAAACAAAGACCAAAACAAGAAATGAAGAAGGACATTAATAATTAATAATAATAAATAATTAAGGGGTCTCTCCATCAACAAGATGTACCTATTATAAATATTTATGCTCCCAACTTGGGATCACCCAAATATATAATTCAATTAATAATTAATATAAAGAAACTCATTGACAATAATATTATGATAGTAGGGGACTTTAACACCTCACTTATAGCAATGGACAGATCGTCTAAGCAGAAAATCAACAAGACAGCAATAACTTTGAATGATGCACTGAACCAGATGGATTTAACACATATATTCAGAACATTTCATCCTGAAGCACCAGAATACACATTCTTTTTGAGTGTACATGGGACATTCTTCAGAATAGATCACATACTGGATCACAAATCAACCCTCAACAAGTACAAAAAGATTAAGATCATACCATGCATATTTTTAGACCACAATGCTATGAAACTTGAAGTCAACCACAAGAGAAAATTTGGAAAGCTCTCAAATGCATAGAAGTTAAAGAACATCCTACTAACGAATAAATGGGTTAACCAGGAAATTAAAGAAAAAATTTAAAAATACATACAAGCAAATGAAAATGAAAACATTAACAGTCCAAAACCTCTCGGATGCAGCAAAGGCTGTCCTAATCGGGAAGTACATTGCAGTTCAGGCCTATCTCAAAGAGCAAGAAAACTCTCAAATATACAACCTAACCTTACACCTAGAGGAGCTGGAAAAGGAACAGAAAATAAAGCCTAAAGCCAGCAGAAGGGAAATAACAGCGATTAGAGCAGAAATAAATGATATAGAAACAAACAAAACCAGTAGAACGGATTAACAAAACTAAGACCTAATTCTTCAAAAGAATTAATAAAACTGATATACCTCTAGCCATACTTATCAATAAGAAAGGACTCAAATAGATAAAATCACAAATGAAAGAGGAAAGATCACAACCAACCCTGCAGAAATACAATTATAAGAGAATACTATGAAAAATTATATGCCAACGAACTGGGCAACCTAGAAGAAATGGAAAAATTCCTAGTAACATGCAAACTACCAAAATTGAAGTAGGAAGAAACAGGAAACGTGAACAGCCCCATAACCAGCAAAGAAATGGAATCATGAGTAAAAAATCTCATTTGATAAAATATAGCATCCTTTCCTGATAAAAACCCTTAACAGAGTAGGGATAGATAGAACATACCTCAGCACATGAGGGTCATATATGAAAGACCCACAGCTAATATCATCCTCAATAGGGAAAAACTGAGAATCTTTCCCCTTTGGTCAGGAACAAAACAAGGATATCCTCTCTCACTATTACTACTTAACATAGTACTGGAAGTCTTAGACTCAGCAATCAGATAACAACAAAACAAAAGTCATGCAAATTGGCAAGAAGTCAAACATTCACTATATGCAGACAACATGACTGTCTATGTAGAAAACCTGATAGACTACAAAAAAATTGCTAGAACTAACACAGGAATTCAGCAAAGTTGCAAGATATAAAATCAATGTGCAGAAATCTGTTGCATTTCTAGACCCCAATAACAGAACGGTAGAAAAAGAAATCAAGGAATCGATCCCATTTATAATTGTGCCAAAAATAATAAGATACCTGGGAATATACCTAAGGAGGTAAAAGGTCTGTACTCTGAGAACTATAGATTGCTTATGAAATAAATTGAAGAAGACATAAAGAAATGGAAAAGCATTCCATGCTCACAGACTGGAAGAACGAACATTGTTAAAATGTCTACACTACCCAAAGCACCCGACACATTTAGTGCAATCCCTACCAAAATACCACTAGTGTTTTTCACAGAGCTAGAACAAACAGTCCTAAAATTTGTATGGAGCCACAAAGACTCTGAACAGTCAAAGCAATTCTGAAAAGGAAAAACAAAACTGAAGGCTATCTTTGGCAAAGCAGGAAAGAATATCATGGAAGAAAGAGAGTATTAAACAAATGGTGTTGGGAAAACTGGACAGCCTCATGCAGAAGAATGAAACTGGACCACCTTCTTACACTTATTTCTTCTACAGAAAAATAAAATCAAAATGGATGAAAGACCTAAGTGTGAGACAGGAAACCATCAAAATCCTAAAGAACACAAATAGCCTCTTTGACCTCTGCCACAGCAGCTTCTTACTAGACACATCACCAGAGGCAAGGGAAACAAAAGCAAAAATGAACTATTGGGACTTGGTCAAGATAAAAAGCTTCTGCACAGCAAAGGAAATAATCAACAAAACTAAAAAGGCAGCCTACAGAATGGGAGTAGGTATTTGCATATCTAATAAGGTGTTAGTATACATAATCTATAAAGAACTTATCAAACTCAACTCCCCAAAACCAAATGATCCAGTTAAGAAATGGGCAGAACACATGAATAGACACTTTTCCAAAAGATATCCAGATGACTAACAGACACATAAAGAGATGCTTAACATCACTCATCATCAGGGAAGTGCAAACCAAAACCACAATGAGACCCCATCTCACACCTGTCAGAATGGCTAAAATTTATAACACAAGAAACAACAGGTGAAGATGTGGAGAAAGGGGAACCCTCTTACACTATTGGTGGAAATGCAAACTGGTGCAGCCACTCTGGAGAACAGTATGAAGGTTCCTCAAAAAGTTGAAAATAGAACTATCCTATGATCTAACAATTGTGCTACTAGATACTCACCCAAAGGATACAAAAATACTGCTTCAAAATGTTTACATGCACCATGATGTTTATAGCAGAATTATCAGTAACTGCCAAATTATGGACAGAGCCCAAGTGTCCATCAGCTGATGACTGAATAGAGAAGATGTGGGATATGTATGTTTTATATATGTCCATCAAAAATAATGAACTCTTGCCATTTGCAATGACATGGATGGAGCTACAGTGTATTATGCAAGCAAAATAAGTAAGTCAGAGAAAGATAAATACCATATGATTTCACTCATCGGTGGAATTTAAGAAACAAAACAAATAGTCATGGGAAAAAAAAGAGAGAGAGGCAAACCAAGAAACAGATTTTTAACTAGAGAGCAAACTGATGGTTACCAGGGAGGAGATGAGTGGGGGTGTGGGTGAAAGAGGTGATGGGGATTAAGGAATGCACTTGTGATGAGCACAGGTGTTGTATGAAGTGCTGAGTCACTATACTGTACCCCTGAAACTAGTATTACACTGTATGTTAAGTAAATGGAATTTAAGTAAAAACTTTAAAACACAAAAAAAAATGATGTCAAAGGATTTGGAAGAGATATAACTATACTTCTTTCCTGTTTCCTTAGAGATAGTCTTCTAAGCGCAACTCTTAGAGCAAATATAAAAAAGAAAAAAATTTTCTGTAGAAAAATTTAAAAATTTTATGTCCAAAATAACCATAAATGAAATGACCAACCGGGAAAATATTTACAAAATACAAAAATAATATATAGAAAAACTTTTAAATTAATTAGAAAATATGAACACCTCCATAAAGACATTTTATAGAAATGGTATTTAGAAAATTTTATTTTAAAAAATATTCATCGGAAACATAGGAAAAATTTACAATTGTAATGCTAATTAAAGAGATGTGAATTAAGATAATGGTTTTCCCTATCAGATTAGTAAATAAATATCTACAGATTGTTTGCATGTGAATTAACTAACAGTAATAAATGCAATCATTTAGAATGCAAATTGGGACACATTTCTTTAAAGCAGTTAGGCATTATGTCTCAAAACTTTAATTATGAAAAAATGCTATTGGCCTTTTACTTATGCCAAGAGCTGTTCCAACCAGTAATTAGACAAGTGTCCAAAGATAGAATGGTGTGTGTGTGTGTGTGTGTGTGTGTGTGTGTAAAAAACATGGTCACTGCAATGTTTTTCTGATATCAAAATATTTTAAATAAATGAAAAGATAAACTCGGGGAGTGTATTTAATTTGTGATATAAACCATTCATGTAATACTATGTAGTTGTTCAAAATATTGTTTAATATATTGACTTAGGGAAATATTAAGGTCTCCACGCTACAATGTTTAAAAAGTATGTGAAAAAACTCCTAAATTCTTAATATTTCTGTCTGAATTGCTATGTTACCTTTTGCTTATATCTGATTTTAAATTTGTCGAGAAAGAATATTTCCTTTACAATAAAACAGGAAAAAGATGTGTATATATTTTAATTTTTCACCCAGTTTAAATCTCAAGCTTTCAAGTAGTTCTTATGATATGTCTTGGATTGTACTTATCTTTTTATCTTCCATGAAATGTTTTTACTTTTGTGCTTATTTTTATTTTTTGAGACATTTATCTCCACATCTGTCATTAGGACAAAGGACTCACTTTAACTCATTTGTTAAAATATTAATTGCAAATCGTCATCATCATCATAGTCATCATTAATGTTGAAGGAACTCTTTGCATAAATACACAAATGCATTTATATCATATAATAAGCTTTTAATTTTTTGCTTTTTATAGGTTATATTTTTCCAACTACTTATTTGGTTTGTATTTAGCAAACTGTGTTTTTACTACAGAATTCAAGTTGAAAGACGCAGATAAAATTCAAGCATTTTGCAGCACTTTTTCTTAAGCAGCTGTTCTCTGTATTCTTTAGTCTCCATTAATAACCCTCTCTGTTTCATCAGATGCAAAGCATTTTCCTTTTGGGGCTTAAAAACATTTTCAAATACACACTAACATTATGCCACAAAAGCATTTTCTAATGAATAGCCCATGTTTTACAAGGTTTAGCATTTTCTTCTGTTGTGTATGTACAATGGCCACAGTAATTTATAAAGGCTCCTCAAAGACATCTGTGAAAAACTGCTTTGTTAATGTATATCCACACTGCAAGCAATTTCCTCTCTATCATGTCAGCATTGTTGGAAATGTGTTAGAGGTTAGCTAGCAGGTCATCACTCATTCAGTTGGACTGTGGAGAGGGAAAGTGGCAGGCTTTGGTCCATGATTTCAGAGGGGCTGCAGCAGACCACATATAAAGGTACCTTCAAGTAGTTTTTGAAAGTTAAAAAAAAAAAACCAAAAACCTGCCAAACTATTTCCCAGAGTAGCTGTGTCCTTTTTTTACATTCTCACCAGTTCCGTATGAGTGATCAGTTTCTTCGCATCCTCTCCAACACTTTGGTGTTTTCAGTATTTTTAATTTTAGCCATTCCGATAGCTTGCAGTTTGGCAGTTTCTTACAAAACTGAACAAGAGATCTCCATACACACAGAAATTGCATTCTTGGGGATTTATCCAAGAGAAATAGAAATATATGTCCACATGAAAACCTATACACAAATGTTCATGGCAACTGTATTTGTATAAGAGCCGAAAACCAAATACAAGCCAAATGCCCTCCAGCAGGTAAACAATTAAACTGGTACATCCAATCCAGGGAATTCTACTCACTAATAAAAAAGAATGAACTCTTAATACACATGGTCACTTAGATGAATCTCAAGGGAAAGAAAGTGAGTGAAAAAGCCATTCTTAAAAGTTTCCAGGTCGTATTATTCCATTTAGACAACATTCTTGAAATGACAAAATTACAAAACAGAGAACAGATGAGTGGTTGCCAGTGTTTAAGGAAGGGGTGAGCATAGAAAGGAAGAGCTTGTTGCTACAAAGGGGCAAGATGAAGAGTTCATGTGGTGATAGAAATATTTTATATTGCAACTGTGTCTTTGGATACATGAGCCTACACATGTGATATATTTCTTTTTTTTTTTTTAAGATAGATGATAGATTTGACAGAGAGAGAGAGAGAGAGAGAGAGCATAAGCATGGGGAGCAGCAGGCGGAGGGAGAGGGAAAAGCAGGCTCTCCGCGGAGCATGGGAACTTGACATGGGGCTCCATGTCCAACTTGCAGGACTTTGGAATCATGACCCAAACTTAAGGCAGATGCTTAATGGACTGAGCCACCCAGATGACCCAACCAAATACCTACAATAAACCCAATAAGTAAAATCTGAACAAGATATCAGTATCTATCCTGCTTGTGATATGGTACTACAGTCTTGCAAGATGTTACCATTTAACTAATATACAAAATATTTAATTATACCAAAAAGGAGAAATGAGACAAAAACGTCATTTTTTAAGTTCTATGTATGCATGCACAATTAATGTCACCATGGGGTACATATGTTTGTCCATATTGTTGAATACAACTTGCATATAACTCCCCTACTAAATAAAAGCAAATCTCCAACAGTTGTCTTCAAACATGGGAATGTAAGACTTTAGGGAAACACAAAGACATTGTAAAGAACATGTAAGTCTGGATTAACACCATCAGTTTCCACATATTCAACTTTTCTGTGTTTTTTTGTTTTTTCTTAAAATTGATTATATCACTCAGGAGATATGTTGCCTCATATAGCACGTTTGTTCTGGTTGTGAGTGGAAGTGAGTTCAGGAACCTCCTGTACTCTGTACTGCCATCTCAAATGTTTTTTAACCAAACAACACAACAGAAATTTATCTGTTTTATATTTAACTATATTTTTCAAATCTTACATATAATTTTATTGTATGAGTGTGTGCTACCAATCTGTTAAAATATGTCAAGTAGCAAAATATTTTGCAAATGTCTATAATTATTGTTAATTACTAAACAATAAAAATGACACAGTGTTGTTATGAGGTTAACGGTTCTTAGTCAACATAAAAATTTGTCTATAAATGACTAATATATTGCAAAAGCAGCATGCATTCACACTTGACATTCAACAAACCTAAGATAATAATTCCAAGGAAAATTGAAATAAAAAATTCTCAGATCCATGCTTTGTTGCACATCCTAGACAGCTACATGAAAATATATACTCTTCCCTGCTACATTCTAGAGATAAGCAAAATTAATTATTAAAATACCAACTATTAAATATAAAATGATATGGAGTAGCTATCACACATACATACAGAATACACAGATAGGGAGGTTTATGGGAACTCTCTGTATCTTTCTCTCAATTTTTTTGTGAGTCTGAATCCTAAGACTTGGGTTCTAAAACTAGGGATTGAGTCATATAGGTTGCATTTCAGAACCTTGAAGCTCCCGAATTCCCAAAACTCTTTGAATCTCCCCCTAAATGTGTGTGACTATTCCCAATTAATACCTAGTGCTTCCTTCCCATGGCTTGAAGACTCAATAAAAGTTGATGCCTTGAAAAGATATGAAGTGCTTGGGTTCTAACTCACAACTTCCCTGCTGGTCACCAAACACACATGAAGCATTAAATCTCTGCAAAAATCACTGAGGAGAATTTCTGGTTCAGATAAGGGTGGAAAGGACAGTCAAGGGACTGTAGGTCCAAGACAACATATGACTGATACTAAAGGTGCTGAATCAAGAGAGACAGGCATAAAGTTGGATAATGATACTTTATTGGCATAAAAACCCTATCCCAGGACAAAGGAATAATAAGTGATCTGCCGAACACCCAGGAAGAGTGTGCTAATATGCTACTAGAATGTCTCTTGATAGTTTGAAGACATGATAACCCATACCAAATGAGGTAGAAAAGTCAGTATCCATTGCAGATTGTGAAGGAAAGAATAAGAAAGTTCATAAAAGTGGCAATGCTGGGATGAATATACTATGGAAGGTCTGAAACCCCACAACGTGCTGTGTTCCATGAGCAGACTGGATGGCATCCTTTACCAAGGCGACAAGAAGTGTACTGGTGAGGTGGCAGTGGCAGCTGTCCTTCACACAAGGCTGAATGTAAGTAAAGTTGTGAAAGAATAGAGCTCCCTAGTGAGGGGTGGGAACTCTAGGATCCCAAAAACAATAGAGGTCAGATTGCAGGCCTTAATCTTCTGAAGCAAAGCAGTTGTAATTATCAAAAACGAGTAGCAAGCAGCCAGAGAAGTTGACCTATAGAACACTGTGGAATTGTTTCCTAGAAGTATGACTGATTGGGCAGCCAATAAGGATATTACTTAATCTATATGGTCAAAAATATATTGACAAGGGAATAGATAATCAATACGTAGGGCCATTTATTTGAGCAACCATAGACTGGAGAAAGGGGGACTACCCAAATCTTTTGAGGACTACTACGTCGTCAATATTTTGGGGTTTTTGTTGTGGTTGTTGTTGTTGTTGTTGTTTGACAAATGCCTCTCGGGTAGCAGCTTTAGCACAGAGTGAGTTTTGAATTAGTAGAAATAAAAACAAGCTTTTTGATCCAGTCTTCCCAGGAGCCACCAGACAGGTCAACAAAAATAATTACAATTCTTTGTAAATTGGGTACACTCTGTTCCCTCCAGTACTGCTAGTAGGACAGTGGACTCTTATATTTAAGGCTAACGCTGCACTGGGCTGAGCTGGTAAGCAGGAGATGAGAGGAGGCTAAGTTATAAAGCCAGAAAATATATTATGCTTGGGGAGATTCAACTACTTTTCTAGAATAAGCACTCTCCTGATGGCTGCAAGCTTCTTGTTAGAGTTTAGGTCCATAAAAGTTGACTCTGACAGTTTTTTGTTGGTTTTCTCATTGCTTTTATGAATGGGCATATTTTGGAGTTCCTTACTTCACCATTTCCACGGATGTCATTCTGGTTGTATTTTATAACCTTATTTGTTAGAGACCCTACAGTAAATATGATGCACCATAGCCATAAGAAAATGCACATTGGATTGTTTCCTGAAAAAAAGTACCATAACTTGTTCACATTTTAAAACAAATAGATTTTTAAAAATTAGACAATAAAACTTAAGTGGGTGAAGAAAAAAAGTCCTTTATAAAATATAGTGTCTTTCAGATGTTATAACAGGGAGGGTAGACAATTTGTTGCATCAGATTTTCATCAAAGATATTTGCCTTATATAACGTGAATGTCAGTAAGGGAGACTGCAGAGCCAACAGTTCCATAGGAGGTGTATGTTGGGGGGTATCATGGTTTTTTAAATGTTAACTAATTAAATCTTTGGCTTAACAGTAAATTATTACTGACTCAGAAATGAAATCTGCCCATTTTAAAAATTATGAATTTATATTTCAAAGGAGAATGCTAGAAGAATAGCAGCTTGCAGGGAAAATAAATAAATAAAATATTTAATCCCTATATTTAGCCCTTCCATTTCTCTGGAAGGTAGGTTAGGCTTGGGGAAAGCATCTCTTAAGGAAAGGTTATTTTAGCTGCCAGCCAGAATGCAGCATTGAAGATCCCAAATCACTGTACAGGAGAGTCTGGCTAGAAATCAAATTTTCATTCTCCCTGCTTCACATATTTTATTCTTGTGAATGAAGCAATTTCAGCACAAACTCAAAGGGATATTTTATTAAGAGCATAAAAGGCTGTGCTGGACATTTGCCTGTCTGCTCTTGTATATATCCCTGCTCTATCACTGGGAATAGTATTTCCCAAGATCCCTTGCAAGTGGTCTATCTTTCATCTATTGAAAAATTATCTCCAAGTTTGCACAATTACTATTTCAGGTAACTTTTAGAATCACATTGTCAATTCTAACAAAATTCCACTTGGTGACTCGACTGTTGTTGAATCAAATTAATAGACTACTTTTGGGGGAAATTGAGGTCTTTACAATATTAAGTCATCCTATTCACACATTGATTTATCTTTTCATTTTCCTCCTCTTTTTTGTTTTCTGTCATTTAGTGGAGCTTGATAACTTTTTCCACCACTTTCTTATACATATTTGTTTGATACTTTGCGTTTTTCCATCCCTCTCACCCTCCGTCCCTCCTTCCTTCCATCCTCCATTCTAGTTACTCTTTCTTTCTTTCTTTCTTTCTTTCTTTCTTTCTTTCTTTCTTTCTTTCTTTTTCTTTCTTTCTTTCTTTCTTCTTTCTTTCTTTCTTTCTTTCTTTCTTTCTTTCTTTCTTTCTTTCCTTCTTCCTTTTCCCTTTTTTAAATATCTCTTTTTCTTCCAATTTTTAAATTTATAGACAGCCATTAATTGTTTTATGTTTAATTATATATGGCAGCTTACTGCTTTTTTATATGTTTTAATACTTTGTAAATTATTTATCTACATTTTCTAGGAATATGATAAAACCATCTATAAATAACAGTTTTGCCTCTGTCTGTCTCTTCTCTGTTGTCACCACTTCCTCACTGTGCTATTTGTATTCAACACTCAATACATAATTGAATAAAATAGTAATACTACACTAGGCATGCCAGTCTCATTTCTGATTTTATAGAGAAGGCATCTACATTTCAAAATACAGCATAATGATTGCTTAAGCTCTCTTTTATACATATTTTTCTCATATAAATACATTTTTCAATGAAGATGAATTACATTCTTACTTCTGGATTTTAGGTTATCTTAAACACAAACTTGTGTTGAATTTTAAAAATAGCTTCCAGTATCTAATTAAAGAGACAAATTTAATCCTCACACTTATTGAAATATATTAATAGTTATTCTGTTGTTATAGAATTCTTATTCTCATAAATAAATCTTAATGGAGAATAAATAAATAAATATAAACACTGCATTTCAAACATCAGCATTTTTGAATGCCTCTACTTGGAATGTTCTTTACCTAATCTTTTTGTTTGTTGCCTTGGTCTTGGTTTAAAGGTTACTTCCTCAGAGTACTACTCTCAAATAGTCATATAAAATAGCACCCTTTATCATTGTTTCCTACTGTTTTATCTTTTTTTATTGTACTTACCATCACCTGACATTCTGAAATATATATTTATTTGATTTTTTGTCTACTTAATTTAAAGGTAAGCATGAAAGCAGGAAATTAGTTTGCTCTGGTCATTCATTGGTGTTTTCCCATTCACTTCATCAGATCCATATACATGAATTCAACCACATTGCAAAACTATAGAAGCTCAAGACAGATTATTTGAATTCAGGAAAAATATGGTGAAACAATAGAAGATAAAGGAGCTATAATGATATAGAACTTATATGCTATCACAGGCACTGAATAATTTGGCTAACTAAGCTAATAAAAAAAGGAAAGTTTAGTTTATGTCTAAATAAAACAGGGAAAGCTTTAGTTTATTCATTTTACAACAGAATGTTAAAAATCCAAGGTTCTAAAAGTTAACAGTGAAATATCTCAGAGAACAAAAAGAATTAGTAGCCACAGGGGGTAAAAGTATACATTAATATTAAATACCTCTAGAGGTCCAATAGTTACTTGAAATACATAATGTAGGAATTTGAAAACATACCTACTGTTTAAAAGCATTAAAATTATGCATTAATTTAAAATATTTTGACTTTTTACTGACTCAGATAATGTTTGGTGTAGATTTGACTTCCAAGCTGCTAGTTTGTGACACCTACTGTGTTCTTTTAGGGGACACCTCTACCTTCATGCTAGTATTACCATTATCATTACTCCAACTGCTATAGCCAATCCTGCTATTATTATTATTGATAGTGATACTGTTTTTGCCTATCTTGCAATTATATAAAGGTTTTTCAAGAAACAATCACTTATTATTTATTTTCTACCACTTAAGATGATTATATTACCATTCATGGTATAATCGAGGAAAGAAGTGTAGTATATAACATGAAGACAAAGTTTGTGGGAAGACAACAAAATATTTCACAACCAGACTTTCTTATTTTATAATATGGTAACAATTCTTTGTGACTTTTCAGGATTTCTCAAAAGATTTTCTAAAACTGATTAAGAGTATATTATATAATTGTAAGGTTTTAATAGGTATCATTCTAATGGATTTAACTTCATCGGTAGAAAAGGGAGGAAAAATTATGAAAAGGCATGAACAATGAAAAATAATGCAGTTTTGCAATAATGCAAAAACTAAAGCCAGCCATGCTGTGAGCCCCATCATCACTGGCCAGGTTTGCCTTCATAGAAGACATGACATACACCACAGCTTTCTGTTTTTCATACTAACAAATTCGCTTCAATTTAATAAAGTATCTATTAAGCACCCACTCTGCGTTCAGCACTTCATAGTTTACAAAGTCTATGGTGTGTTTACCACCATCATCTTCAGTAAGTACAACTAGTCTGAACCTAAGTACAGTATTATAGATTCCAAGGTTAATTATCACTGGCTGCTTTCATGAACCTTTCAAAGAAAGAAATCTCTTTGATTGGTGAGTACATATTATCTTTAAATACACTCTCTGCTAGTTTACATATGTTTTTACTTTTTTTTTCTTTTCTTTTTTTTTAATTTTTTTTTTATTTGTTTATGATAGTCACAGAGAGAGAGAGAGAGGCAGAGACACAGGCGGAGGGAGAAGCAGGCTCCATGCACCCGGAGCCTGATGTGGGATTCGATCCTGGGTCTCCAGGATCGCGCCCTGGGCCAAAGGCAGGCGCCAAACCGCTGCACCACCCAGGGATCCCTACATATGTTTTTAAAGCAATGTGATTAAAAAATGGGCACTGAACAGTGGTGCAAGATTTTACTGAAAAATGTATAAGATGCTGAAGCAAAATGGCATTGGCTTATAGGACTCTCAGTACTAAGTACCTTGGTACTTATCATCAGTTGGTATTATTTATTTGGTGTGTAATATGCAATACATTTTAAGAATCTCTTAAAGCTTACTTTTGGTTATAAACTTGGGATTTGTATACATTTGATTATTGTAAATAGCTATTGAATGTCATTCTCTATTGCAGTGACAGTATTTCTAGTCTGAATTAATTTAGAAGGGTAGTGAACAAAATTGAATTTTGATAAATTACTTATGAAATAACTTGTAAAAAGTCCATGAGAGATGACTGACCTCTTTCAAGGTAGGATATATTTCTCAGTATTCAGTTCATAAGGTTCATAAAGTTAAGAAAGCAAAAAAGTTAGAAGAACTGAGTAACTTAACAACTGAGCAACATTGCATACAGTATTTGAAAAAAAGTAAATATGAACTGCTTTAAGTAACTTAGCAAATCATTCTTTGGTTCTCCCTTTTTTTTTAAGATTTTATTTATTTATTTATTATGACAGACACAGAGAGAGAGAGAGAGGCAGAGGCATAGGCAGAGGGAGAAGCAGACTCCATGCAGGGAGTCTGACGTGGGATTCGATCCCAGGACTCCAGGATCACGCCCTGAGTTAAAGACAGACGCTCAACTGCTCTGAGCCATCCAGGCATCCCTGGTCCTTCCTTTTGATAAGTATATTATTATTTTTACTTTGGTATTAAGTAATAGATAATGAGATGATAAAATCAGCAAATCCATCTTCAAATATTAAAAATTAGTTCTTACAAGGCCAAAAAAGCAAAATAAACAAGTGGGATTACATCAAACTAAAAGGACTCTGCACACAGTGAGGAAACCTTCAATAAAATGAAAACTCAGCTATCCAAATGGGAAAAGATCATATATCTGCAAATCATATATGTAATAAATGGTTAATATCCAAAATATATAAAGAACTCATACAAATTAATAGCCACCCCTAAAAGAAATTCAATTTAAAAATAGGCAGATGATCTAGACATTTTCAAAGAAGACATATAGATGGCAAACAGCTACATGAAAAGGTGCTCAACATCACTCATCATCAGGGAAATGTAAATCAAAACTACAATGAGATCTCAATTCACACCTGTTAGAATAGCTATTATCAAAACAACAACAACAAAAAAAAACTAAGAAATAACTAGTATTGGTAAGGATATGGGGAAAAGGTAACCTGTGTGCACTGTTGGTGGGAATGTAAATAAATGCAGCCACTGTGGAAAACAAAATGGTAGTTCCTCAAAAAGTTTAACATAGAAATACCATATGAGCCAGCCATTCCATTTCTAAGTAGCTTCTGAAGAAAACAAAAACACTAAGTCAAAAAGATATACACACTCAAGTTATCGAAGTGTTTTTTTTAAATATATTTTTTTAATTTTTTATTTATTTATGATAGTCACAGAGAGAGAGAGAGGCAGAGACACAGGCAGAGGGAGAAGCAGGCTCCATGCAGCGGGAGCCCGACGTGGGATTCGATCCTGGGTCTCCAGGATCGCGCCCTGGGCCAAAGGCAGGCGCCAAACCACTGCGCCACCCAGGGATCCCATCGAAGTGTTATTTACAGTAGCCAAGACATAGAAGAAATCTATGTGGGGGCACCAAGATGGCTTAGTCAATTAAGCATCTGCCTTCAGCTAGGTCCTGGGATTGAGCCCCTCATGATTGAGCTTGCTTCTCCCTCTCCCTCTCCCTTCTCCCCCTACTCTTGTTCTCACTCACTCTGTTCTCTCTCTCAAATAAATAAATAAATAAACAAACAAACAAATAAATAATAAATAATCTTTAAAAAATAAAAAAAAAGAAACTTGTGTCTATTGATGGGTGACTAGATAATTAAAATGTGCCTCCCCCAACACATGTACATACATAGGAATGGTATTTAGTCATTAAAAAGAGGGAAATTTTGCCATTTATCATAACATGAATGGACCTTGAGAGCATTATGCTAAGTGAAATAGAACAGAGAAAGACAATTACCGTATGATCTTACTTATATGTGGCATCAAGGAAAACCTTCTCATAGACATAGAGAACAGATCAGTGGTTGCCAGAGGTTGGGAGGTGGGGGAGTGAAATGGGTAAGGGGGCCAAAAGGTTTAAATTTCCAGTTATAAAATGAATAAGTCATAAGGATGTAATGTACGGCAAGGTGACTAGAGTTAATAATACTATATTATATATTTGAAAGTTGCTAAAAGAGTATATCTTAAAAGTTCTTATCACATGAAAAATAATTTTTGTAACCTCATATGGTGATAGATGTTAACTAGATTTATTGTAATGATCATTTTGCAATATATACAACTATCAAAGCATTAGGTTGTATACCTAAAACTAATATGTTACATTTCAATTATACCTCAATAATTTCTTTAGTTTTTAAAAAGAAATGAGACAGCCTAGTCAAATATTTATTCATTATAATTTTAGTCAGAATTTTCAAATTATTTCCAAAAAAAGATTATAGCAGCTTTTCCTTCTGGCAAGAATATATGTAAGTATGCATTATCTCATATTCTCATTAACAGTTCCTTTTTATCCATCCAAACATATTTAATGAGTGTTTTCCAAATTCTAGACAGTATGGTAAGACTTGAGAATTAACTAGTGGAGAGACAGATATTAATTATAAATATAAAGCTGCTACTTCAATAATAGTGCAATGTGAATTTTCAAGATTCCAGTAATGTACAGATTAGGAGAAGTAGATCCAGTCAGGGAGGATAGTTAAGGTTTCCCTGAAGTGGTATATTGTGTATATTTTTCAATTGGTAATCAGATGAGCAAAACATATTTCATTTTATTTTTGATTCTCATTTTTCTTGGTTACAAAAAGATTAATATCCTTTCATAAATTTAAAAGCCACTTCCATTTCCCACAGTGAATTGTTTGTTAATACATTTGATCCATTATTCTAATGAGCTATATAAAGTTTTAATATATTTTTTCATTTTTGTTATTTTAAGATATACTGTATATTAGTCATTTTCTAATAAGTTGCAAGCTTTATCCTGGTTATCTTTGAATTGTTTAGTTTTATAATAGTTGTTAAAAGGTTAAGATATTAAAAGTAAAATATGTCTAAATTATCTTACATATTAAAATATTTGCTTTATTTTCTCTATTTTATCCTTATTTTTCTTTTTTTTGTGGTGTAAGATAGTAAAATGTATTTTTGCCTAACACACATAAATGATCCAAAATTGATTGAATAAATTATTATTTTATCACATAATTAATTTTTTGCCTTTTTTAAAATAGAAAGTTAAATTACCAGCATATTTTGGATCATCTAAGCTCCAACCATCTTCCCTATAGGAAAAAAAAATAACATCAGCCATTTCTCTTAGGATTTTCTAGAAATGAATTCTGCAGTAAGCAGAATTTCTAGAAATGGCCCCAATATATTCCACATCGTTTCATCCCTGAAACCTGTGAAATTCATGAGATATCCTATGATCATTGTATGTGATATCCTACAGTCGACCTTAAAATGACATGGATCTGATTTAATCACACAACCCTAAAGTCCGAGAACTCTCTCTGACTAGTAGCAAAATATGAAGGTGAAGAGAAGGCACAAAGAGAGAGAAGAGGAAGTTGGAGAAAGAGAAGAAGAGAGGAAGAGGAAGTTGGAGAAATTCTCAAAGCAAGGTGGACCTGAAGACCATTTCTCATTTAAAGATAGAAATGACCAGGACAGAAGGAATACAAGTGGCCTCTAGGAGCAGAGAGCATCCCCTGACCAACAGAACAGAAATCCAGTTTCAGTTCTACAAGGACTAGGAGTGCCTTCTACCAACAGCATGAACGAGCTTGGAAGTAGGGTCCTCCACTGAGTTTCCAGTGCTGTGAAACCCTGAACACAGCACCCAGGTGAGCCAGACTCCTGACCTACAGGACAGTAAAAGAAAAAGTCGGTGTCATTTTATGCCATTTTAGGTCTGTGATAAATTGTCATGCAGATACAGAGAACTAATACAAAGTTTCTATTTCTAAATGATGTTCTTTTATTAGTGTGTATTTATCTACTTCTGCTATTTTTGGTTAACACTCTACTATTATAAGATTTAATCTATTTAAGCCACTCTCAACACTAGTCTTCCACCCTTCCAGTTTGGTTATTATGTCTGACACTGATGGCCAGTCCTTCACCTGTTCACAGCACGCATAACACTCACTCTGTGTATATCAATCATAGGGAGAGTGTTAGAGAGATTCTTTTTTTTCTAGCTCTCTTTCCTTTCTCAAATCTCTCCTCTCCTATATCAGGATTTTGAAATCACTATTTGGTAGCCATAATTAAGTCTTCTGCTTTGGTTTTATGGATTCTAAAGTTTGAAAACCAATAAAGAGTATGGTTTATTCCCCTGTAAAATCTATGTACTGCAGAAGCAAGAGGTATATTTGTAGTTTAATTCTTTCCTTGAAGACCTATGCCATTTTTTTTTGGTACAAAGGGAGAATAGTCCTACATTCAAATGAAAATTTAAACTTCCCTTTTACCATCCATCAGGTGCTTCTATAAGTACACATTTATTCATACCTTAAATTTCTCCCAAGATCTATTCTATATATTCCATTAATTTCTCTTATTTGTGAAAAATGTTATACCTTCCACTCGTTGTCTGCCTGGATCATTCTGAACAGCTTGTCCTCTAACTATTTCTGGTTACAGACCATTCCTTAGCTACAGAGATAAATGCACTCTTTCTTGGATGTGATATTTTCATTTATTGTTAAACTCTTTCTTCTACTGGTATATACATTGAAGAATTTCAGATAAACATTCTGATTCTTTGCATATTGAAAATGCCTTTGTGTCCTGCCCAAAGACCAAATTGCAAGTTAACCAGATGTTCAGTATTTTATTTTAAAAATTGTTTTTTTCAAATATCATTTTCTGTCCATTTGATGAAGTAGATAATTTGAAGTCATTTAGTCACAGAGTAATTGAAATACATAAAATATAAAATAGTGGTGGAAGACTGGAAGAGAGGGGGATATGAAAAGGACTAGATCTATTGACTTGAAAACAAAACTGGGAGACACCTGGGTGGCTCGGTTGGTTAAGTGTCTGCCTTTGGCACAGGTCATGATCTCAGAGTCCTGGGATTGAGCCCCACATTGGGCTCTCTGTTCAGTAGACAGCCTTCTTCTCCCTGTCCCCTTCTCATGATCTCTCTCACTATCTCTATCTCTTCCAAATAAATAAAATATTTTAATAAATCATTGAAAATAGACCTGGGTAATTACAAGAAAAAATTCTCCAATGGCAAATCCAGTGAATGATTCTGAGGCTCAGGGAATTTTGGATATTGTAAAAGGCTGATGTTAACATGAGTTTATTGGTGCTTGCTTGTTCCAGATAGAAACAAATATAAATCCTTTCATAATGATAATCCAATTAAGGTCTGAGTTACTTCTACATATTAAGATTAGTAAACATGTATTCACAATAAAATATCAAAACACAGAAGCAAAAAACCCACCATTACTGACAGCCGGTTAAACAAAAAGGATTTAGATCTTGCCCTAAAAAACCACCAAATATTATATTTCTTAGATAAAGATAATGTAACTATATATCAAATGTTTAATATGTAAAAGGTGGAATCACAAAGTAGGTCGAAGATTCATAGGCTATTAAAAATAACCAAGCTAATTTGAAAGAAAATTATTTTAGAAATTCAAAAATCAACTAATGGATTTCAGCTTCACACACATGTAAACAATTAGAAAATTTAGAGGAAATAAAATATTTTTTGTTTTTATATTCCATTTTATCTCCTCTTATAAATATTTTTGACAAAATAAATGCACTTTTTTTCCAATATAACAAAATCCTATGGGAAGTAAGAAGAGCTGGGTTGGGCGTGGACTCCATGTTCATCAGTAAGAGAATTCTGTCTGGAAGGGGGCAAAGCAATAAGAATATGTGACTTTTTTCTCATGTGCCAAGATGGTAACTTTGTGGCTACAGTCCACTAACAAAGAAGAAAAAAGAATGAAGGATTCTGTGGTTCCTGAGTGGCCCAGTCAGTTAGGTGGCTGACTCTTGATTTTGACTCAAGTTATGATCTCAGGCTCTGTGCTCATGGGGAGCTTGCTTGAGGATATTCTCTCTTCATCTCCCTGTACCCCTTACCCTGCTCTTGTGCTCTCTTTTCCTCTCAGATAAATACATCTTAAAAAAAAAAAAGAACCGCTCTTCCTAGATTTAAAGATAGAAATGACCATTTCTCCCATTGACCATTTCTAATGGCAAGGAATGCTGAGAAATACAGTTTCATTCCACAAAGGCATTGAGGCTATTCAACAGGAGAAGGTAAGTAAACTTTGACCTCCTTCTTGTACCATGAAGAAATTAATGATGGATCATAGATTTAAATATAAAGTCTATAAACTTTTTAAAAAGCACATAGGGACATTTTTTTAAAGATCTTTGTGAAAGATTTAATAGATGACATAAAAATCATTAAGCATAAGATAAAACAAAAAGATAAATTGGACTTCATTCAGATTTAAAGGCCCTGTTATCAAAATACTCTGAGATGGAGAGAAAATATTTGCAATACATGTTTATGTGAACAAAAAATAAATAAAATCAAAACAAATAAACAAATAATGAAACACAGTAGACTAAATTGTTCAGCTCATAAATAGACCTACACCTAAGTGGAAAGTGGGTGTTAACAATAATTTAGATTTATGGGTTAGTCACCATGCTTGGAACATTTAATAAATTATTCAGGGATAAATTGTATCCATATAGAAGAGAAGTTAGACATTTGTTCTCCTATTCCTCCTGATGTAAAAGCTGCTGTTGCCTTTATCCAATTCTTTTTATTACTGTTGAGTTATTACGAATATTTCAGCTTAGAAATAAGGTTGATGTGCATACTCTACCTACAATTTAAAATAAATGTTATGATTTTTGTAGAATAAAAAAATTATATTAAATTGACATGCCAATTTCCATCTGAACTGTTTTAATATACATTTAGGTAGCTAGTGGTCAGGCTTTTTCTGTTATAAATAATGTTTTTATAAATATCCTTGTATAATATTTATAGTATGTCCAATGGATATGTAGAAAAAATTCCTGCAAACAAAATAGCAGAATCAAATGGAGTTGTCTTTCAATATTGGACAGGATTACCCTTTTCCCAAAATATTACCCCAAATTTGTTTTATCTATTTATGATGCTGACCAATTAATTATCTAATAATTGGACTTTCATTGAAATTTATTTGAATTTTAAAAATTATTATCTATTTCTACATCCTTTATTTTGTAAACTATGATTGCATGAGCTGTTCTGGGTATCTTCTCTCTGTCCCTCCAAATCAACTTTCCATCCTTTTCATCCATGTTCTATGTCCTGTATATCAACAGTTGGATTTGACCCAAATCAGGCAGTGGCAAGACATTAGAAGATGAATGGTCCAGGTATTTATTCCCCAGCTTCCACCCTGAGGGGAATGACAGGCTAGTTGAATCCCTAAGCCAAAGACAAACCTACTGTTAGAGTCCTCCTTCCACAGGGCTACTCCCTATAGGTTTTAATTACTGTAACCTCCTCTTGCCCATACAGTCCTAGAGAGAGTAACAAATTCAAGTTGTTGTTAGGTGTGCAGTTTTTGGTTCCCACAATGCTGTCACAACTTGGTAAATAGTCTCTTTAAATAAATTACAGAATGTAATTTATTTCTTTTCTTTCCTACCAAGGAGCTTATGTATTTGAAAAACACATAGTTCATCTCTTTGTTGGGAGGTGTTATTGATTAAATTGTGCCCATAAAAAAGATATGTTAAAATCCTAACCCCTGGTATCTGTGAATGTCATCTTATCAAGAAATAACATCTTTGCAGATATAATTAATAAGATGAGGTCATTAGAGTAGGCCCTAATCCAATATGGCTGTGACTGGTGTTTTTCTAAAAAGAAGAAAAGTAGGGTACCTGGGTGGCTCAGACAGTAAAGCCTCTGACTCTAATTTCAGCTCAGGTTGTGATCTTAGGTTTGTGAGACCTAGCCCCACTTCAGGCTCTGTGCTCAGTGCAAAGTTTGCTTATCCCTTTCCCTCTGCTCCTCCTTGTACTTGTGCCTGCCCTCTCTCTTTCTCTCAATTAAATAAACAACTTAAAAAAAAAAAGAGGAAAAAAGCCCTCTGAAGGCAGAGACACATAGGAGAGAGTGATGGCAGTGTGATGGCAGAGACAGAGATTGGAATGATGTGTCTACAAGCCAAGGATGATCCAAGGATCACAGGGCACACCAGAAGCTGGAAAAGGCAAGGAAGGAGTTCATATAGAATATCTGAGGGAGCATGATTTTACTGACACCTTGATTCTGGACTTAAAGCCTCCAGAACTGTGAGAGAATAGATTTCCATTGTTTACATTTACCAATTTGTTGTGCTTTGTTACAGAAACCTTAAGAAATGGTTGGGAAGGATATAAGATGGCATGGCAATAGCCTTTGCCATGTGATGGCATCATGATTATATAAATTATTATACTATTGGCTATCCAAAGTGAATATAATGTGGAAGTCTTTGAAAAATCAAGGAACTGTGACACTTTGGCACAGTAATAAGTACAGTTTTTCTACAAAAATGTGCAATCCTACAGAAGTAGATGGCTGTGACTTTTAAACAGAACAGAAACGGGAACTCTTTTTTTGAAAGTTTTGAAGGAGTCATTTATTTCCTATAATTGTTGGAAAATATGTTCATCAGCCCTGAACATGGTCATAAGGCTTGTAGAGTTGCGACATTAAGGGTTTAACTTTGCCAAAGAAATGAGAAGTGGAAAGAATCTCTAAAATAGAAGACAGGATATTTGACCCAATGGATGAAGCTGAACCTTATTGCAAATGTGGTCTTGTGCAAAGTTGGAACTTGAGTGATGCAAGCCAGACGCCCAGGGAACACACTTTAAGGGGGGTACTTATGCTTCCTTAAATTTTAGCATGCTATAAAACTTGGAGGAAATAATATATAAATCTTGGCTAAATTGATAAAGCTTAGCCAAATTCAACACACAATCATAAACAACATAGATTTCTATGATCAAGAGACTAATTGTTATTTTAACTTTGTGGCTTGCAACTCTCTATTTGTTATGGCTAAGAATAACCCTTAACCTCTGCCACTCTGAGATTTCATTGGTCTCTTCAATTTCAGGGAAAGAGATTCTGTTGCAACATGTTCCATCCTGATCCTCAACCTAAAGAGAACAAGCACCAGAGATAGTATGACAGTATTATGCCATATAAAATCCGACAAGAAGGCATCTCTGTGGCCAAAACAATAATCAGTTCAATTGCTCAAGCAGATCCAAAGTAGATGCACTTTCTGGAGTTGCTAGTTTGGTTTGCCCTATGTTCATAGATCTGACCAATAAGAAGACAACAAGCATAAACTGACTTAGTTTGTTATTCACAGCACAATATGTATGTAGCATGAGCTTCATGTCTGCATTGGTTCCTCTTGACCCTGATTCTCACTGGGATCATGCAGGCATCATGCACATAGTGCTTATTCCTAATCTTTTAAGGACACTGCCAGCAAACATGCCTAACCTTTGTCTCCAAGGGAAGTCATTACCTTTACTATCCTGACCAGGAAACAAATCTGCCCTCTGACCCAGGGGAAAACACTGTCTGTAGCTTACATACAAAAAACAATCCTAGATATGTAGCTACATTACAGAGAATTGTCTCCTAAGAGAGAATATTACCTATCCTATGGATATAAGTAGGATTTCTACCCCTTCCCCCCAGCAATTACAGTGGTTTTTTTTAATGAGAAAATGTCCAAGGTGGTCATGGTGGCAACGGTGGTAGTTGTGCAGGGGTCTACAAAGTGGATTTTTCCTTCAAAAGGCTAATTTGATTATGAAACTCACTGCCCAACCGTCGGAAGCAGAGGCCAACACTGAGCACCCCTTCATCAGCCCCAATATGAGAACATTTCCTGGAGAAACCAGCTGGTAGGTTGGTGACATTAAATCCCTTCCATCCTGGGGATGTTTCCTTATAGCGACAGACATATTCCAGGTGTGAATATGCCTTCCCTGAATGAATTTTTCTCCCAGTGCCCCATCATGGATTTCCTGAATGTCTTAGTCATCACCATGGTAATCTACACAGCACTGGCTGCATGACATGCAAAGATAAACTCATATACATGGAATTCACTAGTGTTACCATGTACTCAAATGCAAAAAAGTAGCTGGATTGATACAGCTCAGCCATAATTCTAGTTGAAAGGTAGAAACCCTGCAGCGTTGGAATCTTTTCCAGAAGAATGAAGTATATACCTTGAGTCAGCATCCAATATTTGGAGACACATCCTCTTAGTTAGGATATGCAGGTCCAGTAACCCATATTGAGGTAGTTATTACACTAAGTAACCTACTAAAAGAATTTTTAACTCATGTACAATCAACTTGGGGATCAATGAATTTGGAAGCCATTGAGTGCCTAGGAAAATAATGCTTTCTCTAGAAAACAGAGTTATGATTATAACTGGAAACTGAATGTACTTGTTGGCTATTAAGGGTTCTTCATGTTGTTCATTCAACAGACATGAAAGGCCAGGATGATTAGCCTCAATTTCCAAAGGTAAACAGTGGATGAAAGAATGATTCAGTGTGGAGATTGGGGCACTTATTGCCCACCTCTAATATTCCCTTGCCCAATAATCTTGATCATTAGTAAAGTTCAACAATCCGGTGAACTCAGATCCATAAAATACTCTGCTACAGCAAGAACAAAGCTTTGGTTAAAAAAAAAAATTCTATCCACCCAGAATGCTGGAAAAAGTAAGGAAGTCGTGGAAACCCCATCCAAAAAGGAAGCTATAATTATCAGCCTATACCTCATGACTAGCTAAAGAAGTG
Source organism: Vulpes lagopus (assembly GCF_018345385.1). Taxonomy (NCBI): domain Eukaryota; kingdom Metazoa; phylum Chordata; class Mammalia; order Carnivora; family Canidae; genus Vulpes; species Vulpes lagopus. The sequence goes on along the minus strand of NC_054826.1, from coordinate 58,186,410 downwards.
AAAACAGCAAAAGCCATGCCTTCTCATTTGTTTTCTTCTTTTTATCTTAATTATCTTACTGAAGAGCATTAGAAGTGACAAACATTTTAGGTTCCAAGTAGCAGTATGACAAAATAGATAATATACTATTTATAATGTGGTAACTGATGGGTCCCTATATGCTTCCTGTTTGGCTGGCACAAGTTTTTTATTCTGGACAAAAGAAGTTAGTAGATATTGAGTGGTAAGTTGGGAAATATTGCTAGATTTCTTCAGTTTTTTTCCTCCATATTAACTTTTCACCAATATCAACTTCATTGTAGGGGTTAGGGGAGTGACTTTTATAAACAATTTTATAAATTCCCCTGCCCTTTATCTTCTGGCTGAGTTTGGCCAGTGAAAAGCATTGGCAACGTATCAGAGGGTTGAAGAAGAGAGAAATTGAGATATTTAATCCATGGTCCCATTCCTGTGAGGTTGTCACACGTTAGTTTAATCTCAATCCAATGTGTTGCTGTTGATTTCCCATGAAACCACAGAAAAAAATTTCTGTGGGGCAAGCTAAGATTATTAGATTGGTGAATGAAGGGCAAATGTCCCCTCACAGTCCCAGAGTCCCAAATGAGGAAATCACTAAAGTGTATTACAAGGTGTTAGGGCCTGGGTTGAGGAGCTTTGAGGCAAGTCTGATAAGGTCAATGGGTGGTGTGATTCCCATGCTTTAGCAGACATCAGCAGATACCTGTTAGAACACAGACTATTAGGGGCATCCCCTAGTACTCTGATGCAGTACAACTCTGGGGGTAGGATCTGAAATTTGAATTTCTAACAGGTTCCCCTGATTAGGGCCCAGACTTTGAGAACCACTATCCTGTACATAATAAATGTTTATGCTTTTTGCCAATTTTTTCAAGGAGGGAGTCATGTTCAAGTGTTTTATCATCTCAACATAGGTAGTGCTACCCTTGCAGGTCTGTGACTGACAAGGCTCTACAATCCACATGGAGGCATTATTTTTTCTTTTTTTCCTCCTAAGGAAAGTGTTTTTTATTTGGGAGTCAAAAGTAAGGCCATGGGCTTTAATTATGATCCTTTCATTTAGCATTATGTGAAATTTTGTAGATTGCTTTATCTTTATATTACCTGTTTAGTAGTAATAGTAACATCTATTCTGTATGGCTTCTGTGAAAAGTAAATGTTATCATACTTACAAGCAACTTAGTGGATTGCTTGGTGCAGTAAATGCCCAAGAAATGTTTGCCCTTGTTGATACATATCTTCTCCATGCCATGGTTTTCTCATTTGTACAAAGGGGATAGCAAAGAGGTATTTGTGAGGTTCAAATAATGTAAGTAAAGTTTAAAGTAAGGTTTAAGGTGTATTGTGCAAAATAAGGATTAAATAAATATATTACTCATCTGTCTTCCATGAAGGCCCCCGAATAAAATAGTAAGTACCTTTCTCTAATATAGAACTCCCTAAACATGATTGTTACATTTCTTCCTTTCTTTTCCCTTATTTATGAAATATGTTAAACTCAGCAAAAACATCAAGAAGGTGCTGGTGGAGGAGTTTTGTTTAGAAATTGTAGCTCCAGTCATACCTTTCTCATAACATTAAACATGCATTCCAAAAGCTTGAATGATTTCTTCTACAGTGAAGATGACAACTCCGTGGTTCCTTCCTTTTTTCTCCCAAAAGCTAATATTTGAATATTTTGTAAGGACAACATATAGAAACCACTTTTCTTTTCTTTTCCTTGTGAGCGTTTTCAATATCACTGAAATAAACCAGATATGGCTTTCAACTTTGCCTGATAGTTAACACCTCAATTAGTAACAGGTGTTAATTATTATGGGAAGAAAAGCAATGAGATATTGTGGGTTTTGTACTTGAGAAAAATTCAGAATGTTGTGGTTTCTCTTTTCTTTGGAGGTACAAAGGTTTATGAAGATTTTGCACAGCTAATCCTATCCATTAACCTTTCTCTCAGCCCATCTTCTGACAGTTTTCTAATTTCTAGGATATAAGTCAAATCCTAAGAGACTGAGATAATAAATGTTGTTTAACTTTAGATGAACAGATAAAGTTAGGAAAAAATGAAAAGAAAAATAAGATTAATTACTGAAATAATTCAGATATGAAAATAAAACTGACATAAGGTGGGGAAATTGACACTAATTTGTGAGTCAAACACCAGACTTAATCTTGATTTTATAATGAAGAGTTGTATGATTTTGATTATTTTTATCAGCCTTTCTGAACCTGTTTTCTCATCTAGCAAAAGAAGAGTGGGCAAGATGTCGCTTTTAGGTCTGAGATTAATTTGTTAATATTTGGCTCAAAAATAATTTTGGACATTACTATTCCTGTGATACTAGGAATTTGGAGGTAGTTATAGTATTTCTGCTTCAAAGAGACTTATAATCTAATGGGAAAGCCAACATGTAAAAGAAAGTGATGTGGTATAAAAATCACCAATTAAAATATGGACACTGTAATATAGAAAGAAGAAGAGATGACAAATTAGAAAAGAGTGAGGAATGACTTCACATTTAACGCAAAATATAAGCTCCTGTGGAACAGAAAAGGAAGGAAGGACTTTTAAGCAGAGGAAGCAGCAAGCTGTGGTCCATAGAGTTGAGAAGGGATATTGGTGCTTAAAAGGACAGACCCTTAATAGGTGTTCAAGAAAAATCTATGTATTAAATTCTGAAATATACAGAGAGCATGAGGGAAGCAAGAACTGAACCTATAAAGGAAGATAGGTTTGTTCATGTATCCCACTTTCACCAGGCTACATATTTTAAATTTCATCTATGGACAATAGGCAGAAATAACCAGATTGGTAAACATGATTGGATTCGGGTTTCAGAAGTCCCGGTTGGTGGTTATCTGAAGTCTGTTTTGACATGGAATACCATGTCAGGAGGAATATTAAAAACTTTTTCAAGCAAAATTGAGTGTATATATCTAAGGATTAGATATGGTTTCAGTAACAAAAATATACAAAATAGCCATATTAATCAAGATAAATGAATATTTTTGTCTCATATTCAATTTGTTGGTAGAGGTTGTCGGTAGAGGGTCAGAATGGCTCTTCACATTGTCAGGACCACAGGCTTTGCCCCTGTTGTCCTTCCACCCTGCCCAATGGTCCCTCCTAAGGCCACTTTATGAGCCACCAATTCAGCTCCAGCTGTTGCTATTTGATCATATCCTAACCAGCAAGAAAAAGAAAAAGAAGGAATAAAAGCACTCTCCTCTTAAAGGTTCTTTTCCATACTGTCTTTCTGCAGGGGTGAGAATTCCATCACACAGCTACAAAGAATTTAGGTATATAAAGATTACCATCTGAAGGCCACAGGTCTGGCTGATGTTGAAGGCTCCAGTACAATGGAGGATAACAAGTTTCACTGTCATAAGGTTTGAACAAAGACAAAATGCCAATGGCAGTAGAGAGGAGGCAACACATTGGAAGATTATTTTGAGGAAATGGCTAACAAGATGTGGCAACTTGAAAGTGAAATGTGAGTGTGAGGAATTAATGAGAAGTTTGTTTATGATGCCATCTGGCCTGACTGTGTGGTGAGAGATACTACTAACTGAGCTGAGCTTAGAATGGAGAGCAGGGTGGGATGGGTCTGGTTACCGTGACGTATAGTTGCCATGTAATCATCTAATAAAATAAGAAAGGAAAGGAATTTGAAATGGAGATTAGGAAGAAGATGAGCAAGTAGGCATGGTATTTGTTCAAAAAGGAAAGCTCAGAAGAAAGTTTCTACTTCCTCCCACTCAGTACAATAGAATGAGTTATGAGAGCTAATTTATGTTTCTTGGCATTATTCCCCAACCTTTTCCCACCTACACAGATATAATGCATTCTAGTCATTTCATGACACATTTGGAGTTTCACTCATCATGGTCGCTAACAAAGGCCTTGGTCAATTTTGGCATCTCTTCATTTTTCTGATTATCATCTATGAACAATTTTACATCTTATTTTTTAAAATATGGTTCTTCTTTCTCACATCCTATATGTTACTTTGTTTAGTGGAAGTTATTAATTTTTAATAAGATCTCCTGCTTGTAGCAGGTAGCATTTTTATTGACATTGATTTACAAATAAACCAATTTGGGGGCCAAAGATATTGAGTGTATGCGTGTGTGCATTTGTGTGTCTCTCTACATGGAATCAACTATAAAACATGTCCTGATTTTTCAGAAGCCTGTCATATTAAAATAAATGAGGTTTAAGTGCACAAATTAGAGAAGCTATTATAGAGCTCATTTACATTAGCACCTTCACAATTATGCTTGAGTCTATATATTTTTTATATCCACTTTTGAAGTGATACCTATAAGGACTCACAATTGGTCCTTCAAGATGGAAAACCATCAAGACAGCAGATGAGTTTTGGTACATAGAATCCAGTATTCTTCATCACGTATTACCTTCAGTTACACTGATGGCATTTGTATGTGTTGTGTGCTCTTCTGGTGAATATCCTTGTGTAAATTTACATGGCATCCAAAACTTTTAATTTTAGAGGAATAGGAGATAAGGGAAAAATAGATATTCTTGTGAATTCTTCTAGGCTCCACAATAGTTACCCTCTAGATGTATTTCGATTCTGTGTGGTTGCAAACACAAGAAAATTTAGAATCTGTAGGAGGGAAGTTTATAGCACAGGGAGAGAGAAAGTAACTTAGAATATAAACCTTGATTAAATTAAAAGTTATGGAAAGATATTTCAGCAAACAGAAACTGAAAGGAATATGTGAAATCTCTCTTCAATGAGTACAATCGAGTATGATCAATTTTATCAAAGACTTTCCAAGTTAGAATAGGTCATTTTTTTATCTTAAAAACAATGGCAAACTGTCCTGGGTTGGCCTATGTAGGAGTATGGCTCCCAAAATGTGGTGTGATCAGGGTCACCCCATTAAAGGCCCTGTTAATACTTGCATTGCTGTGGCCTACACCCAGAATGTCTCATTCAGTAAGATTGATGTGGGGCCTGAGAATTTGCATTTCTAACAAGTACCCAGGTGATGCTGACTGCTGGCCTGGGAATCGTGTTGAACAGCACTGCTCTATTATGAGCCACACAAAAGAATGGACAAAATGTAAACAACAGCCCTAAAAGGGGGCTAGTTCGCTTGGCTTCTCTGAATACCAATTTAAGGTAATATATTATATTTGATGCTGCATTAACCTTCCTATTAAATTATATAATGAAAAATCTCTCAATAAACTTTTTTAATTTTCTGAAAGAGGGCCTCTGGAGAGGTTTCTTTTGAACTTGGATGATATAATTCACAGTCTATTCTGTGATTACGGTAGACTAAATTAACCACATTATATTCCTTAAATGCTATGTAGAATTTTTAAATCTGAAGCATTGTTTTAATTTTTTTAAATAAATTAATGTTACATTTTTAGAGAAAGATTTAATTTACCTTATTGGATGAATTTAGATTTTTATTTTTTTTAAGTAATTGTTTGGCCAAAGCCTGTAATGCTTCAATGCAATACCTTCTGCCTCTGCCTCTTATTATCATGATTCTTACTCTTTATTATGAAAAAAGATTGTTCATAATAGGAGGAGCAGAACTGGAAGGGAGTTAGAAAGAGTCTTGTATTTCAGAGAAAGGAGCCTGGCATATAAGCCTGAATCATCGGGGCACCTGGGTGGCTCAGTGGTTGGGTGTCTTCCCTTGGGTTAGGTCATGATCCTGGGGTCCTGGGATCTAGTCCCACATCAGGCTCCCGCTTGCTTCTCCCTCTGCCTATGTCTCTGCCTCTGTGTCTCTCATGAATAAATAAAAAAAATAAAATATTTTTTTAAAAAGTGTGAAACTTTGCAAGACCTCCTGCCATGCACATTACATTGCATTCTGGAATAGTGCTTTCTGAAGACTTTCAAGGATAGAGATAAGTGAATATTTTAATTTTCTCTCAATCCTAACTCTTAATATCATAAAAATACATCAAAGATAACATAAACACCTATGTTCAAACTAGGAAATGCCTGCATTTACATACTTCAAAGTATACTATCTTGCTATGATATAATTTAAACCAAATTAGAAGAAGACTCAAGATACCATTATTAAATTCTATCATTGGTTGCATGGTGCTTTGTTGTGCATATTGAATTATGAATGTATAAAAATCTCCAGTTAGGGTATTTTATGTAAACAGTCTTTTTAAAATTAGAGTAAAAAAGTAATGAGTTTAATATCAAAGCCTGGAGTTGCATTCATATAATATTAAGGAAAGGAAATCAACATGGAGTCCAGTTTCTCACCTTAATCTGTTAAACCAAACAATGTTGAAGAAAAAGTTTCATTCATCCAAACAAAGTATGTAATGAGCACGATTTTTTTTTTCAGAGCTCAAGGGATAAGCTGGAGAGCAAAAACTTCAAGACACTGTCCCCATGGAATTTATATTCTAATGAGTTCTGAGGAAGGGGTTGGGGGAAAATAAAAACAAGAATTGTCACAAGGCTTACTTATAAGAGAAATTGGGCAATAGGATAGAAAGTGACGGTCTAGACAGAATGCTGTCAATATGCCATCTCTGACAAGACCAGAGCCATAAGAAGATAGCAGTGCAAAGATCAGGGGACAAGTCCTCCAGATACATGGAAGAACTGATGCAATGATCTTGAGGCTTGAGGTTTGGATACCCACAAAGAAATCTAGCAAGTCTGGGCCATAACAAAAAACATGGTGTGGGAGATGGAATTGGGGGTGACTCACAAGCACCAACTCACACAGGGCATCATAGGCCACCACAAGGGTTGAGATTTCATTGGAAATAAAATGGAAATCTATTAGATTTTTCTGTTAAACAGAATAATGATGTGATAAGATATAGGTTGCTAAAAAAGATCAGTCTGACTACTTTAGGAGGTTTAAAAGAAGAATCACACAGCCAGGTAAGGAGGCCGATTTTATAATTTGTAAGGTATAGTCATCATGATATACTAGAAAAAAAGAACTATGTAAAATAAAATGAAGAGTCTATCAAAGTAAAATAGTATTTGCTGATTTCAGGAAGCCAAAATTCAATTTAAGCAATAGCTTTAGTAATTATCATTACAACAATATTATGTTTATCGCTTCTCAGAAATATCTCCGTCAACTTTATGGATTGAACCTAATCGCAAAAAGAATGTTCTGACAACATGTAGATAAAATCTGAATATTATTAATCTCTGTGTAAGCAATGGCCAGTGCAAAATCATACCATTATACAGATGTTGGCTTTTCTTTTTTTCTTTTTTTTTTTTTTTTACTATTTTTCACAATTGATAATGACATCTTTCATAGTAGGTACAATGAACTTTGACCACTAGCAATATTTTTTCCAATACATATAATTAATTATTTAAGAACTCATTAGATGATTGATGATCAATAAGCCAATCTCAGTTTAAGACAATCTGTAATATTTAATGATCCTCAACCACATTTCACTAAAATTCCAAAATGAAATAAAGACCTCTATTATGAAGTTGATTTAGGCCTTGTCTCTTCTAAACTCTCCCATGAAAAATGATGGTGATACAGTGTTCTCATAGTGTATCTTAGAACCAGGAATAAAAGTGCTTCCTAAACAAGAATGAGTTATGGGATTTAATTCCAGCTCTGGCAATGATTCATTGGATAACCTTGGGAAAGTTACTTCAACACTCTCTTGTGGTTTCCTAGTTGTAAATGGGGATATTAACCATTTGCCACTAAACTCCTAAGCCTGACTTATAGGATAGCAGTTGCTTACTAAGATTTTTAAAATATAATCGTAAACTTTGTGATAAGCTAGATAGTCTATGACAAATACAACTAAACAACTGAAATATGTAGAATGACTGAAAATGTCCTAACAAGATTTTATGTTCCAGATACTAGATTAGGAGCAGGACAGCAACATGATCTCGAGCACATCATTTTCAAGCCAAAGAGAGATTTTCAAGCTCACATGAAAAGTAAATTTATTAACATGGTACATGGTATAGAGACAACTGTGATGGCTAGAACATAAGAGCCATGAGAGATTAAAGCTCATCTGTCTTATTCAGTGCTTTGGTCCACCACTTGGAACGGTGCCTGGCACTTTGGTCATTCAATATTCATTCTTTCAGCAAATATTTATTGAATTTCTACCATGTCCCAGGTGCAGTTCCAGAGCTGGAGATAGTACCATGGACAAGAGAACACCTCTGACCTCAAATACTTTATCTTGTAGTGGGTAGACAGGCGATAACAAATAAGCAAGATAAATGATATAAATAAAGAAGTGATAAGTGCTCTAAAGATACAGTGTATAAGACAAGATAGAGAATGTCTAGGACTGCTATTTCAGCTATTTGGATCGGGAAAGACTTCTCTGAAGGGGCCACAATTGAACAGTGGCCTGAAAAATATGAGTGACTGAAACATGACATTGTATGGAAGAATGGCCTTCAGTAAGTACAAAGTTCCTGAAGTAGGAAAGACATGAGTTTATCTGAAGAATGACAAATTCTTTTAGCTTACTATAAGAGTTGAACTTTATCAAAATGCAACGGAAAAATTTTGGAGGGTTTAGTTTTGTTTTTTTTAAACACTTTATTATTTATTTATTTATTTATTTGAGAGAGAGAGAGAAAGAGAGAGAACAAGGCAGGAGAGAGAGAAGCATACTCCCCACTGAGGAGGAGCCCAATGTGGAGCTCAGTCCCAGGACCTGTGATCATGATCTGAGCTGAAGGCAGATGCTTCATCGGCTGAGCCACCCAGGTGCCCCTGTTAGAGGTTTCTAAGCAAGAGAGTGACATGATCTGATAGATATTTAAAAGACCACTCTGACTGGGATGCTGGGGGTGCTCAGGGGTTGAGTGTCTGCCTTCTGCTCAGGGCGTGATCATGGGGTCTTGGGATCAAGTTCCACATCGAGCTCCCTGCATGGAGCCTGCTTCTCCTTCTGCCTGTGTCTCTGCCTCTCTCTCTTTGTGTCTCTCATGAATAAATAAATAAAAATCTTTTAAAAAAATAATAAATAAAAGACCACTCTGACTTCCCTGTAAAGAATCAACTGTAGGTAGGTAATAATGGAGCAGTAAGACCTGTTAATACACTACTAACAGTGATCCAGACAAGGAGTCCTGGCAGTTCATATGGAAGCCAGTGAGGCTGTGAAAAGTGTCCAAGTTTGTCATTTATATTTGACACATACCTTGAAGTTAGAGTGAGTAGGATTTGCTATGGATTAGATGTGAGCTCCCCCAGAGAAGGAGGTGTCAGATAGATGCGTAGGTTTATGTCTTGAGCAACTGGATAAATAGGTTGCCGTTTGGGGAGGATCAGATGAGGGTGGAAAAATAAACAAAAGATCAACCATGAAAATATTGTGATTGAAAAGCTTTTGAAAGTCAAACTGGAGATTTGGAACATACAAGTCTGAGGTTTTGTGGTAAGATCAGGGCTGGAGATATAAATTTCATAAACATTGTCATAGAGCTGGCATTTAAATTCACAGCACAGGATGAGGTTACTATAGAGGAGTTTAGGAAACATAAAGAGCAGGGAAATATAATAAAGGCATCTCAGTAACCAATAGGGAAGAAGAAAATCAGCTGGAGATCTGTGTCCTGGAATCCTAGTGTTGATACATACTCCTGAGAAGCAGTGCAGGTTGGGTTCGGCAAGGGAAAGAGATTGTCTAATTTTTTCCAGAAACTCTTCCTTAATGGGAGTGAAGATATCAAAAAAGACATAAAATTCAATGGACAAAACAAAAAGAGAAGAACCAAGAGCAGCAAAATTGTAGGATCTGGTAAACAATGGGATAAGATGTAACCTAGCACATCAGAAAGAGAGACCTCCCATGATGGAAAATTCTTAAATCCATATAAGCAATGAGACCAGAGCAGACTGTTTTGTGCCACAGAATTCCAAAAATGCTCAGGAATTATAGCCAACAGGTGCTGTGAGAAAATGGCTGACTGGCACAGAAAATGGGTAATGGATTAAAGGATCAATAGCCATGATGTTGTAGGTCATTTGGGTGAAAAGATCATGTGACACTGACAAAAATAGGAAATTACAAATCCAAAGAACATCATAGCTCTTAAGAGGTAATTATCAAATTCCGTGGAGCAGGCTTTAGAAAACCTGAGAAAAATAATTTTCAACCTCAAAGTTTTTACCCGGCCAGTCCAACCTAGAATCCAGTCAAACTACAACTCCGTAAGTTGGGGGTGTTGCCTGATAGGAAATAAAGGGAAACGTTGTAAGGATTGTATTATACAAAGCTGTGGGGGCTGTTAAGAAATTTCTGGAGGATTATTGTTTTCATGTCTGATGGTGGGCCTGAAGTTAGCAGGATTGGCAAATAGGAAGAAAAACTGGATGTGAAGCAGAGGAGAGTAAGGGAGAAGCTGGAATGCTTGCTGTCATTTGGTTCCTCCGATTTTGATGTAAGTGACCTGCAAAAGATGCTGGTACCTATTATCTGCCGAGGAAGAGACCAGGCAGGAGCTGGAGAAGCTGCAGGCCTGGTTGCTATTCCACATGAGCAAGGTGAGTCAGGAGATGTATGACAAGGTGCATGTGGTGCCTGACGCCCCTCTCTGGGCTATAGCGTGGAATGGCTGCCCCTTCAGTATCACTCCCAAATCTCACCCACATTTTTCTTGTGGCCAAACCTAATCTGGAAGCTGAGGGACAGAAATTGTGTATACATTGTTCCAGATTAGCCAAGTTATGCCCACTAGAAACCACCACAAAGGATTTACCGTAGGCATTATCAGAAATTCAGACATTAAACAATCATCTCCCATGAATCCTATTTCCAGAAACTTCTGGAGAATATACTCCAATTAAGAGTAGAAGCCAACAGAAAGAAAAGCATATAGAATTGAGGACATGGGGGGTTAATAAATCAGAGAAATGATGGGAATCCATAGGGAAATGGTGGAGGAGTGCTCAAGGACAACATCACATTCTAGAGCATATAGTCCTGAGTAGGGCAAAGAGAATTTTAGTAGGAAAGTGCCCAGGAAAAACATTTCAAAGTTGCATATTTTTCTAATACGTTTTACTCATGTTGAGAGATTTATCAATCTGGCAGAAATTTTAGTAATGAATTAAGAACAAATGTGTAAAACCTGATGGGACAGGGGAGAGAGAGAGGAAAATGGAGAAAGAGCAAGAGAGAGAAAGAGAGAGAGCATGAATATAAAGGACTTGGAAGAAAACAAAAAGTAATATAAGGAAGGAAGAGTGTCTCAAGTGTAATTAGTATTTTAAATTCCAGACACTTGATGTGAGTGACTGTTAACCAAAAGCAATGATTATATTGGGAAGACAGTGAAGGCGGAACAGAGTTTGCATGGAGGGAGCATAGATAATAATGAAATAGCAGAAGAGCCTGTTATTTAGAAACTTGGTGGCAAACAGAAGAAACAGCTACAAGAATTGAAAGTGGTCATCAGGATGGGGCAGCTGGTGGTTGCTTTTCGTGAAAAAGCTTGTTGAAAATATTGCGCTTGAAAATAAAATACACCACATTTTGACAAAAACTTAAAAGAAAGTTTCAATGTTGTTGACTCTGAGAGTAGTTTCTATGGAAAGATATTATCAAAAGCCAGATTTGTTGGGTGCAAGAGACGTGAGAAGAAAGTGAAGACAGCACATACTCCTTTTGGGAATTTTTATATAAAACGGGGCAGAGAAATAGGGGCACTCTCAAGTAGAAAGTATTTAATTTCTTTTTTAAAATTTTTAAAAGATTTTATTATTTTTTTTATGCATGAGAGACACAGAGAGAGAGAGAGAGGGAGAGAGAGAGAGAGGTAGAGACACAGGTAGAGGGAGAAGCAGGCTCCACGCAGGGAACCCGACTTGGGACTCAATCCTGGGACTCCAGGATCACGCCTTGAGCCAAAGGCAGGTGCTAAACTGCTGAGCCACCCAGGGATCCCCAGGAATATTTAATTTCTATTTGTAAAATCATTTGAATTCAAGGGAATATTATAGATTGTCTGATGCTGACAGGAAGAATCCGGAAAAGAGAAAAAGAGGGTAATTGCCTGGGTAAATGGCTTAAATTCACAAGGCGAGGCTGAATTGTATTCACTGTGGGTTGGAAGTACAGGCCCATCTTTCCCACTCTGGTCTAATTCATCAAAACCATCAAAACCTCTTGAAATATTACAATCACCTAGAATGTATCACCCGCCTTCTTCACTTAGTTACCACAGCCTTATCCCAACACAGCAGCCAGAGTGATCTTTGTAAAATATAATTCAGGTCACACTAGTCCTCTGCCTTACATTCCACAGTACTTTCTCTTCGGCTTAAATTAAATCCAAAAATTTTACAGTTACTCACATGTCCTTTTTGGGATCTAGCTCTCTAGCTCCCCGTTACCTTGCTAATCATTTCTCCTCTTATCCCTCACCAGTCATCCTCTCACTCTCTCAAGTCAAGCTCCACCAGTCTTTCTATGGAAACCGGAACTTGCCAGGCACACCCCTGATTCTTAGCCTTGCTCCAGCTCTTTCCTTGTTCCTTACTCTCCTCCTCGTTGTCCATATGAGTCCTTCCTATGGCTCCTTCAAGGCTCTGCTTAGATGTTACCTACTTGGTGAAACTTTGTAGATCTATCTTATTTAAACCTGCACCACCTCCAATTCCTTATCCAATAGACACCTATTAATTACCCTTTGAAAGTTGAACCTGACTCTACCAATTCATTTAAATTTGAGGTCATCAGTTTTAGGTGAGATGAATCAGCATGCTCCTGTATTTTTCTCCAGCTACACTGAGGAGTGGAAGAATGGAAAACAGAATGGATTTAACCAGGTTTGAGGTTTGTCAGAAAATAAACAGGGATAAGGGAATGATGAAGGGTAAGGCGGAAAATAAGTGATTGCAACAGTAGATCATCAACCCACATGGTTAGGAAGATGGTATTACACGCTAAAACTGTGGTAGGATAAATGGAAGTCCTGGTGGGTACAGGAGTTATTGGTTCTGTAGAGCGAGTAAAACGGAGAGAATGTGGTTGGAGACTGACATCTTTCAAAGTGGAGGTCTATATTAATTCGTAATGGTGAATGCTAGGGCTTGACACCGTAGCTGAAATTGAGATAGAGGACTAAGGCATTAGAAATATGGAAGTCTAAGACATGTCAAAGAGCTAGACAAATTACATGAGTAATAGTAAAATAACCAAGGGTGCCTAGGTGGCTTAGTCGGTTGAGCATCCAACTCTTGATTTTGGCTCAGGTCACAATGCCAGGGTCCTGAGATCAAGTCCAGTGTCAGGCCCCGTGCTCATCAGGGAGTCTGCTTGTCTCCTCTCTCTCTCTTTCTCCCACTCCCACTGCCCCCCCCCTCTTTCTCACTCTCTCTAATACAAATAAATAAATCTTTTAAAAAATAACCAAAAGGATGACAAGAGGTAGTTGTGGCTAGTGAGAGAGTAAACCAGGTGTGGAACACAATGTGGAGAGAAAACAGCTACATATTAACAGGACTACAGGGGAAATTGTGTTTTCAAGGAGTACACAGGTTTCTAAGGGAAATTTTATAGACATAGAGTATGTTCAGAGAAAAGTTCAAGGATATAGGGAAGTTTTGCTAAAAAATACCCAGACTTGTTTCTAGCAAGCACTAGATAGCAGACAGAGCTGGGTCAGGCTAGAGCCATAGCAGCCCAGGATCCCCAGTGATGAAGGCTGACCTTGGAGCTTGGCTGCCTCATAGACCCTGAGGGTTCTAGAGATGTGAGACACAATGGGATTTGTCCTGAGAGCCTCTCAGTGGGAGGTGGATGCTCCTTTCTATCCGTAGCCTATTCTTGGTCCTGGATTCTCAGGTAGTTGTTAGGAGTAAGAAGAGGGCTGTCGAAAGAGGCCAAGTAGTAGTCTCACTGGGAGCACGAAGGACTCCTGTAGACCCCACTTTCAATCCTAACCAATATGGAGGATGGCTTTCTGTTGAATCACATTCCTTCTGGAAAACAACTTCTACTAGCTTCTTATACAGAATGAAGGGAAAAGAGAAAATGAAGAGCAAAAAAAGAAATCAGTTTAAAAATCACAAAACATCTAGTGACAGTGGTTCTTGAACATTCACAATATTCACCACACTGGTAAGATGCAATGAACTTTATTAAGATCCGATTCTTCTGACTTCTGTCAGGTTCAATCATCAGGTGCCTCCTGGCTTAATAGGTCCTTGAGGTGTTCTGAATGATCCAATTACACGGATATGAGAAAGGGTTAAACATCACTTGGCAAATGTAAAATATTTCAAGGCTTCTTCAGAAGAAACATCTATAAACACTGAAATTATCTTGAAATGACTTACTTACAGGTATTATTTTCAAAGAGCATGATTATTTATATAGCAATGTGCTGGCAGAGAACCACACACCACCTGTTTTCCTCTCCTGACAAACAGGGGCAAAAATACTGACGCTTGTTTGCAATTAACCACTTTGATCTACTTCTGGCGAGGCATTTTCTTCATCATCTTTGTATTATAATACATGTAGCACCTCTGAATTGAAGGCATTTAACTAAAGAAAAGAACATAAACACTCATATACAGAGAGACCATAGCAAATTAGAGTAAATCAGCAGCAAATAGTAAGAGGCTTCTCTAGAGCATCAAAATATAACTCAGCTTGAATCTGTTCAACTTAATTTCTCTTATATGACAGTTTAACCTGCACTTGCTTTGGTCTTAATTTGTAAATAATATTAAGTGATTCTACTCATCACTAGCTGAGGCCACTGATGAATAACAAAAGAAAGAGTTGATAGGTAAGCATGATTAATAATCACATGCATTATCCTTGTGAACTAAAAGGAAAATAAAATTTAGAAGGAAAGAAAATCAGAAATGAGCCATTCTGTCAAGGCAATGGTAGAGACAAAAGTGAAGTTAGGGTAAAAATCTCTCATGTTAACTAAAATCAGGAGTACTGGGATAAAGTAAGTGAAGCCAGGAAGTAAGGTACTTATTTTTCTGTAATAATGTTCTAAAATGCATTTCCACAATAATCAGATATTATAAGGCCTCTGATATCTGGCCTTTCCAAATAAAAATAAATAAAAATAAAAAAAAGAATTATCTGGGCATAATGTTTTTAAAATTATGGCCACTGAAAACATATAAACATATCATGTATATATGTGTATAGTATACATAGTAAATAGCAAAGGTGCTATACACACTAGAGAGAGAGAACTTGATTATAATAGGAAAATAGCAAATGAGAAAACCTATCACATAAGACATGTTTGCTGGTTCACAACTCTCAGAGCTCCCCAGGTTAAATCTAAAAGTGTCCCGGGTACACAGAGGGCAGGGAGAGATCTAGAAGAGAGGGAGGCTGCTCCAGATCAGTAGGTGATGGGTTCAATAGCAAGGGAACTTACCTACGAGACTTGTTCTGGGCAGCACAAGATGAGTAAATCTCCACACCAGCCCCTGACAATCTTAAAGTTAATACAGAGGCCTCACCTGGGTTCAGCCATGTTGCTCATTCAGGTGGTCTCAGCAACACCTTTCTCCCTCCAGGCTATGTCCTTGAAATGGCTCTCACCGTGGAAACAGTGGATAGAATGTACATTCCAAGCACAGGAAGGAAGGAAGAAGCCTCTGATTGCCTGGTTCCAACTTTAGGTCAACCAGTGTTTATGTGTTTTCAATGATCTCCAACATTGTTACCTTGTGACCAAAATCGATATGTTCACTCTTAAAGAATAGTGTCCTTTAAACAAACAAACAAACAAACAAACAAACAAAAAAACCCCACAAACCCTATTGTGACTTGGGGAGAATTTGAAGAATGACATTGCTTTTCTTTTTTTAATTTTTTTTATTTTGTTTTTGCTTTTCATTAACTCTAGATGCACAAGTGCCTTGGGCATAGTAGGTACTCAATGCCTATCCTTCTTAGAGTCTTCTCTTAAATATATGTGACTTTTAAAAATTATTGTAACCTAGTGGGCTGGATGTAATAATAAAATCCAAATTATCAGTTTATACCTATGCAAAAGAACTGATACATATTACCTCTGATCATATGTGTGGCTATATACATAATAATTGCCTTCCAAGAAGCAACCTGGAAATCTTACATACTTGTCAATCTTCTCATTCCAAAGTTGTTCATTGTGTCTCTTACGATAGACTTAGCATGATGGAAAAATGGTGAAAAACCAACCTGTAGACTCATAATGAAATTGGATGCCAACAGAATCTTTTTATGGCCAATTTGTGAGTGGGCTGTTAATATTTAACTAGCTCACTATGAATTTCTCATTAGTTTCTACTCAGCTGTTGTGTGTCTTAACTGTAAAGACATAAAATTAATAACGCACTCACCCAAAGACACTGAGAATAAGTTTGTCATTGAAGTAAAAGTATGTGTGGTTATTTTTTTCAAAATATACGTCTTCAAACAGATGTTAATATTTAAATTGTGTAAGTAATGACATCACAAATGTATTTGGGGAATGTAGTATCTATCAGCATTAGAAATAGACAATAAGGGACACCTTGGTGGCTCAGTGGTTTGGCGTCTGCCTTCGGCCCAGGGCGTGATCCTGGAGACCTGGGATCAAGTCCCACATCAAGCTTCCTGCAGGGAGCCTGCTTCTCCCTCTGCCTGTGTCTCTGCCTCTCTCTCTGTGACTCTCATGATAGATAAATAAAATCTTAAAAAAAAAAAAAAAAAGAAGAGGGGATCCCTGGGTGGCGCAGTGGTTTAGCGCCTGCCTTTGGCCCAGGGCTGGATCCTGGAGACCCAGGATCGAATCCCACGTCGGGCTCCCGATGCATGGAGCCTGCCTCTCCCTCTGCCTGTGTCTCTGCCTCTCTCTCTCTGTGTGTGACTATCATAAATAAATACAAAAAAAAATTTTTTTAAAAAAGAAGAAATAGACAATAAAAGGGTGTCACACGGTCGGTGAGGAAATCAAGGCATGGTCAAGGTTAAATGAGCTGTCCGTAGTCACAGAACTTGTAAGAATGAGATCAAAAACTAATACCCTGTTTATCACTCTTCTTAATAAATGTTTATATAAAATAGATTTTTAAATCAAATTTATGAGCGCATAGTCTGCTATGAATATCTAGTCTAATATGAAATGATTCACTGATGAGTTTTCGTTTCATTTTTCAATTTGATTCACTGCTCTCTGTATAATCTGAAAATTTTAAATCTTCAGAATCATATGGAAATAATCAAATAAGTGTATATATATCCCAGTGTCATGGAATGGCCCCTGACCTTTGTACTCTAACTATATTTATATAAGATCTTGTATAATGAGGATGTAATCAGATGTGGAGATGAGTTTGAATGGTCTTACTATATGGTAGGCAGGCAGTTTATCTCTAAAAGCTAAAACTATCTAAAATTTAGAACTATACTTCTAGCCCTGATCCAAATATCCAGTTTGAATCCAATTTTGATTTCATACAAATACACTAACTAGAGGTTAATGATATTAATATTGAGTACATAATTTAGTAAGTCATTTCAATTAAACGGTTAGTAAGTCAAAAATCCTTGAAATCCTCTTACAAAAGAGAGCTTTCCCCAATTGGTCCATGCCAACCACAAATTTGTGATTAAATTATAGAGCCAGGTGTGTGAGAAAAAAAAATTTAAGTCAGTAATGCAGAGGCAAACAACGTGACATGCCAAACACAAGACCGATAATTACCGACTAGGGAGGAGGTCAAGGCAGATCTGCAGGGGAGGTGCTCCTTGAAGTAAACCATGAAGACTAAGTGACCAGTGGTATATTTGTAAGTGTATAATGTAGGGAATAGTGCTTTTAAAAATATGCACTCAACTCTGGGGCGCCTGGGTGACTCAGTCAGTTAAGCATCTGCCATTGGCTCAGGTTACGATCTCACAGTTCTGAGATGAGCCCTATGCTGAGCCACATGTTGAGTTCCCACCCAAGAGGGAACCTGCTTCTCCCACTCCCTCTGCTCCCATCCCCTCTCCCCCACTCTCAAATAAATAAATAAAATCTTTAAAAAAATTGACTAGACTTTGACTTAAAATTTACATTTAATTTTTACCTTTAGCAAAGAAACCATATGTATAATGCAATAGGCAAATATCACCATGTGTTTATAACCCCTAAAATTAGTCCACTATTCTATATCCAATCACCACTCTAGTAAGACGTGAAAATTTTCAGCTTTTAACTGTTAATTCTGCCCTCATTACCATATTTCTAAATAGCATACTTATTCTATTTACTGGCTGCAATTTTAGGTAACATTCAGTGATGTTATGGAAGATGAGGGCAAATTCTTAAACTTTCATTTCTGTAACAGACAAAAAATATATGCATACCCACATACTACATTGTCCCATTCTCCAATATCACAATGTGAAGGTAAAACAGCAATCAATATTTTGTATGTTATTTAGGAATCTAACTGAAATCAGACTGAAGAGTTAGCTGAGTCCTGACCCTAAGATATCGTCCTATGCTCGCTCCTGAACAAACTGACCATCCTGCCTTCAAGCTGTGTTCCACTATGGAATTTTCTGTCTCAGGGGATTTTATTCTTCAGGTAATCATGGAAAATATGATTAAACAAATGTCTAGTTTCAAAGAAAAGTATACAAACATAATCATATTTAACTCCCACAACAGTCTTGAAGACAAGTGAGACAGGTAGGAAAATCCCTGGAGGATTCATTTAGCTTTTTCAAGTCTTCATGGTTCTGTCTCCTTTATTAATCTGGAGTTGAGAAACTGCCCATCAATGATAAAGAAGGTTCCCCTTGTGTTTTTACACGTCTCAAAATCTTTGAGTAGAGTCATTTACATGCTGTTTGTATGAACTGTTAACATTTTGCCTTTTGATTCATTTTCTTTTGTGATTACTTTGGGGAACAGTTATGTGTGTGTTGTGGGGACACACAAAGGACTGTGCATCTTTATCTAAAGAGACCAAGACCAAAGTGAAACACAGTCCCACAGAATTTTTCTCTGGGGACATTCTCTCCTGTTTCTTTTTCATGATTCCATAACTAGTTGCCTGCTATCTTCCTTTTATTTCCCTTGCTACCTGAGTCCTTCATTAATATTTCTTTCCTCTTCTCCAAAACTTCATTGATAGATATGTCATAGAGAAAATATGTTTCTTTAATTAAAAATAAGGCTAAACATCTTTCATATATTTGATACGTGCATTTTCTTTTCGAATATGAGCACATATTCGTTCAATAGATTACACTTTTCTTTTAAGTAATATATTCCTAGCAATACCTCAAAATTTGTAATAAAACTTCAATTTCCAACTTTGCTTCACCGACCTACTTCTTACACAAATATAATCTCTATAATTCTCTGGAGCAGAAATAAGTACCTTGAGGAATCTGGTGTTTCCTCTATAGTACCTTGTCTATGCAATTTTGCCTGTATACATATAACATGCATTTTTTTTCACATATATGGAATCCCACAGTTTTGTGCATTGTTCTTTCTCACTTCCTAATATGCTTTGGAACATATTAGCATATTAGAAGATATGCTAATATCTAGTAATATGGCACTTCTTATTTTCAAATTGGGTTTGTCTTTCAACTTCTTTAGGTTTTATGCCCTTTTGCAAAGTTGTAAAATTTTCTACTTGTGCATCTTTTGTTTCTTTATTGTTGTTACTCAAATACTTCCTTTGCTTTTTTATAATTTTAATTTAAATTCTATTAGTTAACATGTAGGGTAGGAACACCTGAGTGGCTCAGTCAGTTAAGCATCTGACTCTTGATTTTGGCTCAGGTCATGATCTCAGGGTTGTGAGATCCAGGCACAGCTCCACCCCCAATATGGAGTCTGTTTGAGATTCTTCTCTCTTTCTCCCCCTCTCCACCTTTCTTCCCCTCACTCATACATGTGGTCTCTCTCTCTCTCTCTCTCTCTCTAAATGTAAAACCAAAAACAAAACAAAAAATAGTGTAATATGGTTTCAGGAGTAGAATTTAGCTATATATCACTTGCATCTAACACCCAGTGCTCATTACAGCAAATGCCCTCCTTAATCTCATAACCCATTGAGCTCATCCCCGCCCACCTCCTCTCCAACAACCTTCAGCTTTTTCTCTATATTTAAGACTCTTTATGGTTTGCTTCCCTCTTTTTCTTTTTCCCTTCCCCTATATTCATCTGTTATGTTTCTTAAATTTCACATATGAGTGAGATCATATGGTATTTGTCTTGCTCTGACTTGCCCTTGCTTATAATTCACTAGCTCCATCCATATCTTGCAAGTGGCAAGATTTCATTATTTTGATGGCTGAATAATATTCCACTCTGTGTGTGCGTGTGTGTGCATGTGTGTATGTATCTAAGTTCATAAATTAGTTAGACTTGTGTTTGAAAATTATCTAAGTGAATTTGTGTTGTATATATTCTGTTGTTCTTTTATTTATGTTTTAGTTGGCTTGTTTTTTTTTTTTTCTCAAAATTTTAACCGATTTTCATCCCTGAATATACGTGTACCTACAAAAGATTGTTCCCTCTTTTTACTGTAGAAAAATCCATTTTATGAACATGGAAATTATTTCATATTTTCTATTGGCATATTCAAGTATTTCCCTTTAATTATTACTAAAATGTACACTATTGTGACTTTCTTGTACATATGTTTGGTATACTTACGTATGTATGTCTCTTGGTAAATACCTTGTGGTGGAATTGCTCATACTCTGTCGACGTTTGCATTGTTTGTCTCCTGCATTTTGGCCTATCAGGGTTATCATATTATTTTACAATGGTTTTAATTTGCAGTTCTTAATGACTAAAGTGAGCACCTTTTGATATGCTTCCAATGTATGTGTTTCAAATCTTTTTCTCACTGATTTTTAGGGGGTCTCTTAATAATCTGTAGAGGAGCTGTTTGTTTTATATATATTTTACCAACAACTTTAATATTTCCTGCCTTTTTACTTTAATAATGTTTTTGTTGAATAAAAATTTTTAATTTTAATAAAATCCTAGTTATCAATATTATTTTATTTAAAAAATACCATAAAATGGTTAGAGTATTTTTGTCTTGAGAAATTTTTATCAGTCCCACATTTGTGAAGATATTTTCCTGTCTTTTTTTTAATTATTGCTTTGTTTGTTTTGTTTGGATGATGAATTATTTTACTTTTCACATACAGATTTGTAACCCATATGGAAATTAATGTTGATGTATGTCATGAGATAAAATCAAGATGTTTTTCCATGTGGATATCTAATTGACTCAACACATTATTGAGATGATGGACTCGTATCCACTGCAATTCAATGTCACTTTTACCACGAATTAAGTGACTATATACATGTGGGCATCTTCCTGAACTCTCAGTTTTATAATATAGACTGCCTATACTTATGCCAATAACAGTTTACCTGAATTACTCTTGCTATATTTATATTTTTCAAAACTGGGCAATTGACTGGGTTTGTATTAGTGCTGGAGATTAGCTCTGGGAGCAGTATCATTGTTACAACTTTTGAATCTTCTATTCATAAACATGCTGTATCTCCCTATTTATTTAGGCATTTCTTTCATTTTTGCAATATGTTAGCTTTCAGCATAGATGCCTTGCAGGTCTTTAATTAGATTTCTTTTTTATTTTTAAGATTTCATTAATTTATTTGAGATAGTGAACAAGAGAGAGCAGAGGGAGAGGGAGCAATAGACTCTCTGCTGAGCAGAAAGACTGACTCGGAGCTTGATCCCAGGACCCTGAAATCATGACCTGAGCCAAAGACAAATGCTTAACCGACTGAGCCACCTAAGTGTCTCTCATTAGATTTATTCTTTAATAATGTCTTATTTGGAGGTATCCAAAATGTTACCATTATTGAAATTGTATTTTCTATTTGTTTGTTGCTGGGACAAAGACATCAATTGTTTTTTTGTTTTGTTTTGTTTTTACTATTATGGCCATTATCCTAAAATATTTCTGAAGTCATTTATTAATCCCATATTTTTTCTAGATTTTTTTATGAAAACAATTGCAACATCAACAAAAAATTATGGTGCTATTTATTATTATTCATTACTTACTTTCAATCTTTATACTTCTTATTTCTCTGTCTTTCATTAATAGTTTCTAATATTATTTTTTTGTTTCCCTAGGAATGACAACAGACATTCTGAGTTATTACAGTCTAATGTAAAATTATTATTTTTTCCATTTCCTGACAATGCAACAATCTTAGGATTCATTAACTCCATTTATTCCCTTACCATCACTATCATAAATTTTAATTCTACATATATTATAATCTCATTAGATTATTATTGTTGTTATTATTTTATATGGTTAATATTTGTTTATATTTATGTGACATTTTGCATATATTTTGGACTTGATTCTTTTTAGGTTTTTATGTTTCCTTAGGATTGTTTTTTTGTGGGGAGGATGGGACTTGAGAAATTCTCTTTAACATGTTTCAAGTGCAGATATTTGTCAATGAATTCTCTCAATGCCTATTTACTCAAATATTTTTACTTGTATTTTAAAAAGATTTTTCTCCAGGGAGATTTTTTTTTTAATTTCAGCACATTGAACCATTGTCTTTTTGTTTCCCATTTTTCTTTTGAACTTCCACCAAATTTGGTTTTCTATTTCTCTTTGTATTATGATGCATCAAGGCATGAAATTTTTCTATAATCATCTTGTTTAAATATGTGTCTTGCTGGTTTTCATCAATTTTAGAAAATACTTGAAATATTTGGCTATTCACTCTTGAAATATTGCTTCTACTCCATGCAATCTCTCATCTCTTTGGGAAAGCTTTCTATTGTATCCCATTTGTGCCTCAGTTTTTTCTAGATTTTCTACTTTTATGCCTCTGTGTGACAAACATTTATATTGAATCTTCTTTAAGTTTTTTAATTATTGCTTGGGTTTTTTAATCTGTTAATAACCCATCTTTTAAGTTCATAATTTTAGTTATTATTTTTAGTGCTAGAGGTCCTATTTTTATCTATTTTATAGTTTTTAATTTTCTAAGATTCACTTTGAATCTTACTATTTTCTTACCTTGAGTTTTCTTGAATATATTATTTAAACAAATTTAAAAATCCTTGTCAGATAGGTCCAAAATTTTCATCACTTGTGGTTCTTTTTCAACTTTCTACTTTAATCATGGAGTCTTGTCATTTGGCAGTTACAAAATTTTCTTAAAATAAATGTTGAATATCGTGTACTAGAATTGTGGATTTTCTATATTGTTTTATCTTCTTCCAAAGAGAGCTTACCTCTTCTTTGATAGGCAGAATAGAGGTAACTACTTTAATTTAGTCAAGAACCAGCCTACCATAAGGCTAGATTTCAGGAAAATTCATCTAGGCTCCATTTACCAATTGTTTGCTTTTGATTTGCGGCTATGGTCCTGAGGTTTTCTAACTGAGAGCCCAAGATGATTCCCAGGCTCTTTGCTCATGGTAAATTCTGAACATGAAACTCTGTCTCCGTATCACTTCAAACTCTATTCATTTTACAGTTATTCTATTGAAACATATGGGATTTTAAAAATATAAACAAGTAAACTATCTAGGTAAGTAGAATGCTTGGTAACAGACCCAAATGGTAATGACAGCAAGTTTTTAGTATATAAAACAGGTAATATTTCAAATAAGATGGAGGACACCAATATCCCAATGTTGCTAGAATCATTAGCTACCATGTGGCTTTCACAACCCAATTTCAAATGGCATTCTAGGCATTCTATTTAGGAGTTTTATATTGTTATGATGCATAGCACAGATGTCCTTTCTAGTAATCAAGAATCGTACGATTTAAAACTACTTCAATATTTAAATAGATTGAATGCTTCAATATAATTGGTATTTAGTTTAAAACCTGCTATACAGGATATGCAAATGCTAAATGAATTTAACAGGGTGTAATAAGAAGAACCATGAGTTTTTATGAATCAGTATAAAAAATACAGTTGTAATTTGTTACAAAGTGCACATAGATTCATGTAAATTCCAATTGAATTTTGCGAAAAGCCATGTAAACCGGGAAAGTGTTTGACATTATAGGCATTCATATTTGAAATATTTTAACTTCAATGTAAAATGTTTCTGGTCAGCAACATAAGGAAGAAGCAGTTAAAGAAGATCTGCATTCTGTATCAGTCCAGGATCCAACCAGGAATATTAAAATCAAACCAGCTTAGCATTTAGCATAAATAATTGTTTATACCTGTTTGAAGGATTTAAAAGGAAAGAAAATAAAATAAATAAGACTTCTGGTGTTACATGGAGACAGAAATGCAGAAAGTTGCTACCATGCTTAAGGCTGCAGAAGAGGTTAGGGAGGATTTTTAAGGGTTAAAAACAAGAGAGTTTTCTGATCTGACAAGATATTGTACACCTGGTTATCTCTGCTAATCCTCTATAGGTACAACTACAAACTCTAGAAATAATGGAAGAGGCAATCAAAGCGGCAATACAAGAGACTCTGAAAGGTGGTAAAATGATGAAGTGGTTTAGGATCCGGGGATTAGAGGAGCAACACAGGACACATCATCCCACCCAACCGAAGAAGGTGACCCAGGCCTGGTATTTTCCTACTCCCCAACCTTGCAAAACAAGGCAGCTTTTTTTTCCCTTAAGCAATCATTAAAATGACAGCGCACAGAAGGAGAGATGATGTAGGCTAAACTTAAATAGGATGACTGGAGGCTAAACAAAAATATCATATATGGACCCAGATTCTCCCAACATAATGGACAAATGTACAGACTATAATAGAAAACTACCCATCACACCAAGAACTCAGAAAATCACAATATGAATGAGAAATGACAATAATGACTGAGATGAATCCAACAATGGAGTTATCTGACTAAGGTTTGTTTTTCCCTAAATGTCTTCCTTCCTTCCTTCCTTCCTTCCTTCCTTCCTTCCTTCCTTCCTTCCTTCCTCCTTCTCCCTTCTTTCCTTTTTCTTTTCTTTTCTTTTTCCTTCTCTTTTCTTTCTCTCCCTCCTCCTTCCCTTCCTTCCTTTCTCCCTCTCTCTCTTTCCCTTTATTCTTTCTTTCTCTCTCTCTCTCTTGAGGTGACAGATACACAACATAAAATTTGCCATCTTAACCATTTTAAGCATACAGTTCAGTAATATTAAGTTTGTTCACATTGGTGTGCAACAGATCTCCAGAACCCTTTCATCTTACAGAATTAAAGCTTAGACCCATTAAACAATTCATCTTTTCCACCCCCTCCCTGTTTAATACACTTTACTTTCTGGTTCCTATGAGTTCACTGCTTTAGATATGTCATATAAGTGGAGTCACACTGTGTTTGCCTTTCTGTGTTGTCTTATTTCACTTCTCATATTATCCTCAAGGTTCATTTATGTTGTAACATGTGACAGGTTTTCTTTCTTTTTAAGGCTGAACAGTATTTCATTGTATGAATATAACACACTTAGTTTATCCACTCATCCTTAGATAGACAATTGGGCGGCCTCTACCTCTTGGCAGTTGTGAATAATATTTCTGTGAATGTGGTTATGCAAATATATCTTCCAGGCCCTACTTTCAATTATTTATACAACCAGAAGCAGGACTGCTATAGATTACATGGTAGTCCTATTTTCAATTTTTTGAGGAACTGCCATTCTGTCTTTCACAGTGTTTGTACCACTTTATAATTCTACCAACAGTGTACAAGGGTTTCATTTCTCCATATTTTCACCAACATTTGCTATTTTCCTGACAGCAATGCCAATGGGTATGAAATGACATCTCATTGAGGTTTTGATTTGCAGTTCGCTGGTGATCAATGATGTTAAGGATCTTCATATGCTTCTTAGTGATTGGTATATCTTTGGAGAAATATCTGTTCAAGTCCTTTGCTCATTTCTTAATCAGACGGTTTATTTTTTTTAAGATGTTTTGTTCTTATTGTTGAGTTTTGAGAATTCTTTATGTATAAACTAGACACTAGAACACTTTTACATATACGGTTCACAGATATTTTCTCCCAGTCTATAATTTCTCTTTTCATTCTTTTAACAGGATCATTTGTAGAGCAAAGATGTTTCGTTTGCTGAAGCTCAATTATCAATCTTTTTTTTGGGGGGTGCTGGATCTCGCTTTTGGTCAAGTCTCAGAATGTTCTGTTACTGTATGATCTTAAAATGTTTCTTAAACTTTTTCCTAAAAAGTTTTATTGTTTACATTTTATATTTAAGCCTGTTAATTTTGAGTTCATTTTTTATAAGGTATGGAGATTTGATATTAGGCCTTTTCTATTCTGTTCTGTCCCATTAACCTATGTGTCTGTCTCCCTGCAAACACCCATAGTGCCTTAATTACTGCAGCTATGCAGTGTGCCTTAGTATTAGGTAGAGTGATTTCTTCCACTTTATTCTTCTTTTTCAAGATCGTTTAATACATTCAAGAGCCTGTGCCTTTCCATATGAATTGTAGAATATCACTCATTGCATGACATAACTTATATAACATTTTTTAAGTTAAAAAAATTTAGAAACAAAGAAAGAATAGTGGTTGCCTTGAGTTGGAGATGAAGTGGGAAGGGGAATAGGAATAACACCAGAAATCCTTGTGGGGATGGAATTGTACTGTATCTTGACTGTGGTGGTGAATAAACAAAACTGCACAAGTGACAAAATTGTTAAATATACCCACAGACATATACACACATAATAAGGTAACATAAAACTGGAAAACTGAATAATATATAATTAACTATAATTATACCAATGTCAATATTGTGTTTGCAATGTTGCTCTATACTTTTACAAACTGCTCCACCTGGGGTAACTGGTTAAAATGTACACTGGGATTTCTGTGTACTAGTTCTATCTGCACATAAATTATCACAATAAAATTTTAAATTAAAAAATGAGAGTTATTCCATTTTTACATCCTGAACAATTCAGTCCTAAATCCATTAGATGGGAGAGATCAAAATAGGTGTCTATAGCTGAGTTTGGAGGAGTAGAGTAGACCAGAGCAGGGTGTCAGAGCTTGATCAGAGTAAGAAGTATGCCCTTGGCAGGCAGCCTGTAATGAGAATGAATCAGAGAGTGAACATTAGAAGGACTTCTATGCATGGGAGCTGATAGAGTGATGTGTCAAAGCCAAAGGAAGTAAAGAGAGTGTGCACATGAAGTTGTTGGACTGATGTTGGTGTCAGGGCACAAAAAACGGTACATATACACTATTGTTAATTTCTTAATATCAACTACTTATTTGGTTTATGTAGGAGAATGTTCTCATTTGTGAAAAATATACAATAAAGTATTAGGTGATGCTGGGACATCAAGTCATTAAAAATCCACTCAAATACTTCAGGAAAAACAAGATCTTTATACTGTAATTCGAGTTTTTATATGTTTTTTATTATTTAAAAAATTCTGGAGTAATATGCAAACTAAAAAAAATCACAAATGAGATCCTATAACTGTGGCCTTGAGTCTATAAATAAAGGAGAATAATGCATATTCAAGAAACTCTTACATGGTACAGAATTGTTCAATCCCCTGTAACATTAGTCAAGGTAAATATAAATCAATCAGTCAATAAGTCAGAAAGTTTATGTATCCACCATGCCTTATGTACTCTGCCTGAGAGGCTGATGCTTAGAAGAAAGTTCCAAGTCTGGATGAAAGTAACGACCCTCCAACCTGTGTGCCTTGGGGAGCCAGTTTGAGTGATTGGCAATCATGATAGCCTGCCGCCTTGAATGGGTATTAGACATTATAATGTCATCCTGTTTTTGTGGTTTAATTAACTTTTCTTATATATTATTTTACATATTCAAAAATTATATATACATTTATTACAAAATGATAAATATTTAAATAAATATTTGCATTAGTATATCAATATATCATAGCCATTTCTAATATTCTGGTAACTTACACATAATTTTAACACATATAATTTCTGCTTGTATTTTTTCCACATATAGAGTCCATAGGGATCTACGCCATCTACCA
The DNA here is from genome assembly GCF_018345385.1 of Vulpes lagopus. Lineage (NCBI taxonomy): Eukaryota > Metazoa > Chordata > Mammalia > Carnivora > Canidae > Vulpes > Vulpes lagopus. The sequence continues at coordinate 58,158,399 of NC_054826.1, read as the reverse complement.
AAACAGAAAACAAGCAAAAGCTTTACCATATTTTAATTTCCGTCTTCCTGCACATTACTCATCTGTAAATTAATATCTTTTCTCACTCTCAACAGGATATTAATCATTGCTTTTATAAATCTTCTGTGTGTTCCGCTAAATCTGTTTCTTTGGATGTTATTATGATTAATGATATATTTTAACTTATTTCTAACATTGTAATTTTGCTTTGTGTTTGCTTCACTATTTCATGATGCAATAATTAGATTTTCTTTCTAGATGCTTTGTCAAAAATTATTTAGCCAACTAAAATCAGTGCTGTTTTTTTTCCTCACTACTGATTTTGCATCCCAAATATTTGTATTTCTGAATACTTTTTATTTCACAAGCAGTTTTTTTGACTAAACATAGCAGAGAGGGTTTCTAGATGCAAAAAGAGCATTTAAATAACCTAAAATATCTTTATTTTGGTTTCTAATTTGAATGCTAGCTTAGTTGTATAAAATGCTAAATCCAAAAATGATTTTTCTTTAGAATTTCTATTAAAGATTTCTACTTTAGAACTTTGTATCCTTCAGTATTTTCTAAATTTTTCTAGTTTTCTAAATATTGCTGCCAAGTAGTTTAATGTCAATGTGATCTCAATTTCATTATAAATTATAATTTTTTTCTATTTTAGAGACTTCAGAATTTTCTCTTTACCTTTGGAGTTCTAAAAGATCATCATTTTTTTTTTTTAGCATTAAATCATTTTCATTCATCTGGCTTAGGAACTAGTGGGACTCTTCAATTCCTTACACTTTCACCTATATAACTTCTTCAACTGAGTCTATAATATTTATCATATATGATGTTTTAAAATATATAACAATCATATTCATTTATAAGGCAATGTATATTGTTTTCTTCTTCCATAGCAACATGTTCTTCTATGGTTATGATTTCCTTTCTTTTTCCCATGAATATATTAGTCATCTTTGTTTCAAACTCCTCTTTTGTGTGTGCTTCAGCTAATTCTAGTTTCTCAATGTCATTAACATTATGACATATTCTATCTTGCTTCTTAAATTTCATTTTCAAATAATTTTACATTTATAGAAAAGATGCAAAAATGTTCATGGGTACCCATTATTCTTTACCCACTAATGTTAATGTCTGATATAATTGTAGTACAATCACCAATACTAGAAAATTCTTAGAATATTGATATGATGCTATAAATAATCACAGAACTTATTCAAAATTTGCAAATCCCCCTCACCCCCCCTTGTCCTATTCAGGATCCAATCTGGCATAACACAACGCATTTGTTATCACGGATCTGTAATCTTCCTCAGTCTATGGCAGTTCCTCCTCTTTCTTTATCCTTCACGATCTTTATAATTTCGAAGAGTTATTTTGTAGACTATCTTTCAATTTAAAGTGATGATTTTCCCTTCTTAGTGCAACATATCAGGGTGTACATGAGACACATATGTGTCATACCGTGGGTGTGAACATTTATTACTTGGTTAAGGTAATGCCCTCTGTGAAGTTATGAAGTTTTTTTTTACATTTAGTAAATGTCATGTGGAGAGATTCTTTAAAACTGTGTAAATAGTCCGTTTCCCATCATATTTTTGCCCACTAATATTAGCATTTCCTTACTTTGCCTGAAATAATTATTACTGTGACATTTGCCTAATTATTATTTTTTAAGATTTTTATTTATTTACTATTGAGAGACAGAGAGAGAGAGAGAGAGAGAGAGAGAGAGAGAGAGAGAGGCAGAGACACAGAAAGAGGGAGAAGTAGGCTCCATGCAGGGAGCCCAAAGTGGGACTCAATCCCAGGACTCCAGGATCACACCCTGAGCAGAAGACAGTTGCTCAACCACTGAGCCATCCGGGTGCCCCTTTGCCTATTTTTTTTCTTTTTTCATCATTACTTTTATATCCCTTATCTAGAATTCCAATACAAGGAAAGCTGTCTTTTTTTTCCCTCATACATTCATCTATTCATTCATTTTTACCATTTTATATTGCTGAATTGGTTTTATGTTGCTCTGAGACAATTTACCATAAATTTAGTTGTTTTAACAACTCACATAATTATCTCATGGTTTTCCAGAGATGAGGAGAATTGTCACTGATTATCTGGCTCCTCTGCTTTGGGCTTCAGAAGACTGCAATCAAGGTGTTGACCAGGTTACATCCCCATCTGGAGGATTGATCACAGAAGAATCTGCTTCCAAATTCATTCCAGTTGTTGGAAGAATTAATTTAGTTCTATGTATGACTAAGACCCTCATCTTCTTAATGTTGACTCAGTCATCATTAGATCCTAGAAATCACTGGATATCACTGCATATTAGTTCAAAGATATCTCCCTCATTTTAAAAAAGATTTTATCTATCTATCTATCTATCATCATCATCATCTATCTATCTATCATCTATCTATCTATTACAGAGTGCACTCATGCATGGGGGCAGGGGGAGGGGCAGAAGTGGAGGGAAAGACTCTCAAGCATACTGCACCATGAGCTTAGAGTCCAAGGTGGGGCCTGATCAAGACCCGGGGGGATCATGACTTGAGCTTATACTAAGAGTCAGCACTTAACAGCGATTGAGTCACCTAAGTGCCCCTTCCTCATCTTTTAAAAAGCTGCATAACATGCCAATGTTTACACTAACCATATTTAAAAAAAAACACTTTGCTATGTGTAGACATCTAGGTTGCTTCCATTGTTTTGTAATTACAATGTTGCCATGAATGATTCTTTAGGTATATTTCTTATTTTTGCAAGTTTAACCCCAGAAACAATTCCCAGAAATAGGATTGGAAGGTCAAAACAAAGAATCATATGTACCTTTGTTAAGCATTTCCAAATTCCCTCCCAGAAGGGCTGTAGAAGTTCACATTCCCACCAGGATTTAATAAATGTGTTGTCTTCCTCACAGGTCTGGCAGCAGAGTATGATGATAGATATTAAACAGTTTTGGGGGGATCCCTGGGTGGCTCAGCAGTTTAGTGCCTGCCTTTGGCCCAGAGCATGATCCCAGAGTCCCAGGATCGAGTCCCACGTCAGGCTCCCTGCATGGAGCCTGCTTCTCCCTCTGCCTGTGTCTCTGCCTCTCTCTCTCCCTCTCTCTGTCTCTCTCTCTCTCTGTCTCTCATGAATAAATAAATCAAAAATAAAAATAAACACTTTTTGTCAATTTGATACATGAACTATGGTATTAGGGTTTAATCTGTACATTTCTAATTGTGAGGAAGTGAAAAATTTTTACGAATCTTTTTCCTACCTTTGGGGGAATTTTCTGACCATGACTTTCTCTTTTTATACTGGGTATTTGGAGCTTTATTTCTCATTTTTAGGAGGATTTTTAACATATTAAGGATGTTACTCCTTTGCAGAGTATTTTGCCAATTGTCTTTCACTCTGTTATAGAATTTTTGCCACAAATTTAAAAAATTTTATATATTTTTATATTTTATTAAATTAAAATTAACCTTATATTGTAAGATATATATGCTATGTTTTACTACCCCCTACACCCTCAGTCACATGTAAAAGCTCTATCTTTACATATTATATTTCTTCAGTGATTCATTTTTGTTTCTCATGCATTTTATTGAGTCAAGATTTATATCAAGTGTCTTTTGCCCCAAACTTGATGGATATATAGTCTTTATTTTCTCTAAAATGTAGAATATTTTTCTCAGATTCTAGGCCATTGGAAGTTTTGCTATCAATGTCAATCTCTCATTCAGTTCTCCAGCTGCCTGGTAGTTGAGCAGTCTCAGCAGGGGAGCTACATCTCAGCATAGTGACTTATTTACTCAGGGAAGCCTCTACAAGAAATACAAGATTTCAGTATCGAATTTTCTGCTTACTCCGGTTACTGGCCATTACTACATGTTAAACCTGGGTATGTTATAGAGATTTTTCTATAACCACCTAAACTTCTGTATGAAATACCTCTAGTAAACATTGAGCCTCTAAGGGCAGCTGATTTTATAATCCAATGATGTACAGAGAAGTACTGAAGAGAAGAAAATATTTTCAAGTAAGTAAAATGTTCTACATCTGTGGGATCTCACAAACTTCCAAAGGAGAAGCAGTACTGGAAATTTGGGAGCCATATTGTCCAGGTTCATATCCCAGTTTTATCATTTACTGTCTCTGTGATGATTGTGGTCAAGCTACTTAACCTTTCTCTGCCTTAATAAAAGGGAATTGTAAAAAAAACAAAAACAAAAAAAACAAACAAAAAAAAACTTAACATCATATAATAGAGAAAGCCATGGGAGAACAACAAGAAATACTTCCTTTTAATCATAAATTTTGGGTGCTAACTTTGCAACCGTTACTGTTCTAAGTGCTTTACAAATAAAATCACTTAATCTTCTCATCAATTCTATGAGATAGATATTAAAAAGCATTTAGAGATTTAGCCTTCTCTATATGTTAGAGTGGATTGCAAAAAACAACCCCCAGATTTTGGTACATTAATACAATAAATTTTCGTTTCTCACCTTTATCATTTGATGAAGGTGGGCAGAGGGGCTCTCTCTCTTATAGTCATGCAAGCACCAAGATGCCCTCTTTGTAGAGCAAGATTTTTCAATCTTGGCACTATTGATATTATGGGTTAGATAATTCTTTGTTGTGGGCAGCTGTCTTATGCATATGGGATGCTTATGAATATCCCTCACTTCTATCCACTAGAGTCCAGTGGTACCACCACAGTTTGCAAACAAAAATTTCTCCAGATATTGCCAAATGTTTGGCATGTAGATATGGAAGGGTAAAACAACCCCATTAGAAATCACTGATGTAGAGGTTGCACCAATTGCCCTCAGATTTCCAGTGGATTTTGTTGTTATTGTATGGCTGGTTAGATCATACAAGAAAGAAATTATGGAGGATCATATGGGGAATATTAAGGGCCAAGTTCAGAACTGATGCTCATCAATAATAATACCCTCATTCAGTCAAATAGGACCATTAATGCCCCCAGGAAATCTTGGGATTGTAGCTTTCCCATGTACTGGTGGGGAAAATAAAAGTTTGACAGAAATAGTGGGTTTTTTTAAAGCTACAATCTAATCTTCTGCTCACCAAGTACCAGTTTCACCTTTACCCCTTGCACATTGAACATACTCATTTTACAAAGGAGATAATCAAAAGTTTCATTACTAACTGCATCCAGCTCAGTTCTTGGTTTTCTAGGTGATACACATTATTCTGCATTAGGTATGGAAGTGTCTTCATGGTCCAATGGCCTTTGGATTCAAAAAATATTACTTGCTCTATCCATTCTCTGCAACCAATGTATAGCAGTAGAACAGAGAGAGCTTAGCCATAATAAATCTTCCATTTGAAAAGAAGAATGGGAAACACAGATCAGTGACTGTTCTACAGAACAGGAACAAAGAGGGAGAAATTCTTGCATTAGACCTTGATTTTTTCTGTCTTGTCCATTATTCTTTAAGATTCCAGGCTCTGACTTCTGGAAGACACTTCTTTGTCTATCATCTTCCCCAGCCACAGCTAAAATGCAATTGCTGGGTTATGCCTTCCGTTGGCACTGCCCAATTTTCCCAGATTGCTTCTTTTTTGATGCTCATCAAATAGAAGCCTGCTAGACAAGGGTCTTGGTTTCTTTGGTGTTGAAATCCCCTCAAAAAACTCGGTAGGCTCCTTACCTATTTCCTACCATCAGTACCATGTACCATTAATCAAACGCACAATTCTTTTTCAGGAAATAATCCTCAGTTTTACCTGATAACTTGTATTCATAGTTGTCAAAAACTGTAAACCAACCAAATGTCCTTCAATAGGTTAATGGATAAGCAAACTTGGTACTGCCATACAGTGGGATGATATTTGACAATAAACAGGAATGTAATATTAATATACTTAATCATCTGGATGAACCTCAAATGCATTTTGCTGAGTACAAGAAGCCAGGTTCAAAAGTTTACATACCATGGCTTCTATTTGTATGACATTTTCAAAAAGACAAAATGTAGTGATAGAAAAGAGATCAGTGTTTTGCCAGAGGTTAGGAATTAGGTAAATTGTGGCTTCAAAGGATTCTCATAAGAGAGATTATTTTGGGTGATGGAAAAATTCTGTTGTAATCATAATGGTACTTACATAAGTCTGTAAACGTGTTAAATCTGATAGAATTTTAAACACCTTCCCCTCAAAAAAAAAAAAAGTCAATGTTAACATATGTTACCTGAAAAAATAAAAAAAAAATTTAAATGATCTTTAATCAATTTACATTGAAGTCTAACTGGGGTAACTACAATTCTTGACAAAAGATAGGTAGTATCTGCTACCTCTGAACTGTTGTGTGATTGGAATATACGAGTCACAGCATCCTCTAACATTATGAGAGAGAGTCCAATGGAAAAAGTCCCTTTGAAAGTCCTGAAAAACTGATAGCACGTACATTCTCTTATCCTCTTGAAGTCTTTAGAAACAGATATCTTGGGCAAATATCTATTATTAAAGGCCTAAAGATGGGGCAGTTGTGAGCCTGGTGATGTTCTCTGCAGTAACTAACAGGCCTTAAGTTTTTGTGTTTGATAATGCTGTTAGGTGACATCCAGATAACTTGTAATGCAATCTACATCATTGATGTATACTTTGCCTGAAGCCATCTCATCTGGTGGAAAAAATGTGTAAGTCTTCCAAGGGACTCTAACCTTTAGAGTGCTGACTGAGAAACAGAACCTTGGTCAAGTTGGTCTTTTGGGTTTTCTCAAACCACATTATGTATTTCTCTTACATAATAAATACTGACCTTTTTGACAGTGTACAATTGAGCTCATCTAAAAGCATCTTATTAAAAAGGATCAGAATTTAATACTGCAGGATTTCACTTCCAAATTACATACTGCCTGATTGCTAATCGGTCTCAAAAGTTAGTCAGTAATTTTTTTGAAATTGAAAAGTCTATGCCAGCTTAAAAAATAAAATGCAATCAACATTTTCAAAGGCTTTATTTTAGAACATTTAATTTTAAAGTTCTGATTATATATCATATCAAGGTAATAAAAATCTCTATTGTTTTTAAGAACATTACCCCATTACTGCTGTAAAATTAACATGTTTATTATACAACCATTCAAACACTAGAGAACTTCAAAGGAAAATAATAACCCAGGCCAAGCTACCACCATATCAAATGTCTATACTAGATACCCATCCATCCATCTATCCATCTATTTAATCTCCAAATTATATTGAAAGATCTACCCTGACTAGTCCTCTCTGAAGACTAAAAAATTACCTATTTTAAGGTTTGATTTAGGTGATCTAACCATACACTAACTTCCTGCCAGTATCGGATAGAGTTCCTTATAAAATCTAGAAAGAATAACAAAGATAAAAAGAAAGAAGACACAGTTTGCTAATAAAAGGAGTATCAGGAAATAGCAAAATGAATCCTGCAATAATTAAAAGGTTAATAAAAGAATACAAGAATACTATATACTAAATGACATTTTAAAATTCAGTAACATTTTTCAATTCAATTCAATTCAACAAGTATTGAATTCCTTTAAAAATTATGTCCAAAAGTTAGCCAGGATGATACAGCATTAGTAGCATAATTATTAAAGAAATTGAATATGTAATTAAAAGCTGTAGAAAAGGGAATCTCCAGGTCATGATGGTTTCAGGGGAAAATTTTGCCAAACACTTAAAAAAAATCAACACCAATTTTACAAGTCTTTTCTAAAACATAGAAGAGAGATACTTCTCAACTCATTTTATAAAGCCAGCATTATCCTAATTGCAAAACTAGACAAGTCAATACAAAAAATAAATAATATCCTTTATCAATTTAAATGTAAAAAAACTTGACAAAATTATAGCAAATTGAATTGACAATGTATAAAACAATAAATATACCATAACCATACTGAATCATTTATTCTAGTTGCTTCTATATTTAAAAATAAATTATGCAATCCACCATTACAACAGGCCAAAGTAGAAAAATCATATGATCATATTAATTGAAACCAAGAAGATACTTCACAAAGTTCATCACCCATTTATCATTTTAAAAACATCCTTATTCTGGAATGGAGAGGAACTTAGCTTCATAAAGATCATCCCAAGAAAACCTGCAGCTGACATCACACTTAATGGTGAAAGACTGAGTACATTTCTTGAGATCAGGGACAAGGAGACTTTCTCACTTCTCTTACTTGACATATTACTGGAAGTTCTAGAAACTATAATAAGACAAAAAATGAATTTGGTTTTGGAAGAAGAAATAAAATGCTCTTTCTTTACAGACAGTATGATTGTCTATGGATATATAAAATCCCAAGGAATTTGCAAGAAAGCCACCTGGACTTAAGAAGCAAATTCAATAAGTATTCACATAAGATTGACACACAAAAATCAATCACATTTTTAGATACTGAGCAAGTGGAAACAAATCAAAATTATAGTACCATTTATAGTATTTCTAAAGAAAATTATATATTAAAAATGTGTCTAGCAAAACATATACAAGTTCCATATGATGAAAATTATGAAATGCTCATGAAAGAAATCAAAGACCCACATATGTGGAAAGCTATGTCACATTCATGGGTTGTAAGACACAAAGTAAAAATGTCAATTTTAATTTAACTTAGGAGTTTGGCACAATTTATTATGAAATCTCAGCCTATAAACATATACAAAAACTCTTATTGTAGACATATGTATGTTTATTCTAAAACTTACATAGGAAGACAAAATCCCAAAAGTAGGAAAAAACAATTTTATTTTATTATTGTTTTTTTAAAAGATTTTATTTATTTATTTATTTATTTTATTTATTTATTTATGAGAGACACACAGAAAGAGGTAGAGACACACAGGCAGAGGTAGAAGCAGGGTCCCCATGAGGAACCTGATGCAGGACTAAATCCTTGGACCCCCAGGTCATGCCCTGAGCCAAAGGCAGATGCTCAACCACTGAGCCGCCCAGGCATCCCCCCCCCACCCCCGCGCAAAGAAAAGAATTTTAATTTCAATTAATGGTGCTGGAGCAATTGTACATCCCACAGTAAAAAGATGATCCGCTTAAGCTTCATACCTAAAAATTAACTCAAAATGGATCATAGATATAAAATAGAAGACTGTAAAACTTCTAGGAAAGGAATGGGGTAGAAAATCTTTAGGAGGGCAGCCCGGGTGGCTCAGTGGTTTAGTGCTACCTTCAGCCCAGGCCGTGATCCTGGAGACTGGGAATCGAGTCCCACATCCGGCTCCTTGCATGGAGCCTGCTTCTCCCTCTGCCTGTGTCTCTGCCTCTCTCTCCTTCTGTGTCTCTCATGAATAAATAAATAAAATATTTTTAAAAAAGAAAATATTTAGGATATAGAGCTTGGCAAATAATTCCTAGGTTTAACAGCAAAAGCAAGAGCCGTAAGTGGAAAAACTGATAAATCGGATATCATCAAAATTAAAAAGTTTTGTTCCAAGAAAGACCTGTTTAAAAAATGAAAAGACAAGCTGTATGTATAATGGAGAAAATATTTTCAAATTACATTGGACAAAGATGTATCTAGAATACACAAAGAACTCTTAAAACTCAACAATAAAACAAACAAAACAAGCCAACTCGAAAATGGGCAAAAGACATACACAGACAATGTACTGAAAAGGAAATATACATGGTAAATAAACACATAAAAAGTTGTTTCAACTTCCTAAGCAGCTAAGGAACTGGAAATTAAAACCACAGTGAGCTATCACAACAAGCCTATCAAAATGGCAAAAATGAAAAATAGTGATAACACCAAATGCTGGTGAGGATTTTGAGAAAGTGAATCTTTCACACATTGCTGTTGGGAATATAAAATGGAATAATTGCTCTGGAAAACAACCTGGTAGTTCCCTTTAAAGCTGAAAATGGGCTCACCATACAACCCAGCATTTCAACTCTTGAGCATTTGTTGCAGAGAAATCAAGACTAAGTTTCACGGATGACATACACAAATACTCAGAGCAGCTTTATTCATCAAAGTCATGAGTTGGAAACTACCAAAACGTCCTTCAGTGGATGAATGGTTAAACAAACTATGATACACCCATAAATACTATGGAATACTACTCAGTAATAAAATGAACTATTCATTACCCATTAGGCAATGAACTATTCATATGCCTAACAACTTGGACAAACCTCAAGGAAATTATGCTAAGAGAAAAAAGAAGTCAATCTCAAAATGATATAAACTGCATGGCTCCATTTTTTTGGGGGGGGGGCACGGAAAACATTTGTGAAAGAACATAATTCTAGAGAAGAGGAACTTATCATGGTTGCCCAGTGTTAGGGATGGACTAGGAGGGGATGGGTGTGGCCTCAAGGGTTGATACAAGTGAGCCTCAATATACAATTGAGTATATTTTGATTGTGGTCTTGTGGTCGTGGTACAGAAGGTTACACATGTGATAAAGTTGCACGTACAAACACACGAATGAGTATCTGTGTACTGGTGAAATCTGAATAAGCACTATGAACTACACTATTAGTGGTGTTTTACTGGCTTTGATATTCTGAATTTGCATAGTTGTAGCAAGTATTAGCACTGAGGAGGCTTACATGAGACCTCCTTGTGCCCTGACATACTGCGCCATCCAAACTGTATTCACAGTCCTGAACTAATGATAGACTGGATGACACAGACTGCTCTTGGCACAAATCATTCTCAGTCAACACTCATTTAACAGATGGGAAGGGTGCTGGCATGTATGGTAGGCCTGCAGGTACCGGCTTGCCTACTGGGAGGAGGGTAGGCAGGAATGGGCTGCCATATAGCCTCCGGAAGGGCCCTATTTCCCAGATCCAAGCTCCATTCCTTCCAATTCCTGCTTCACTGGGGCCCTTCAACCTTGTCACCTCTGAGTCTCAAACATGGTGAAGGGAGGACAGTGCTCAACTTGAAAGTCGCATTGGGGAAGACTCAGGGAGACCACATAGGATTTCCCAGTACATTTATTTGCAACATCCTATGAATCTATAATTATTTTATTTTTTATATTTTTAAACATTTATTTAGGGATCCCTGGGTGGTGCAGTGGTTTAGTGCCTGCCTTCAGCCCAGGGCATGATCCTGGAGTCCTGGCATCAAGTCCCGCATTAGGCTCCCTGCTGCATGGAGCCTGCTTCTCCCTCTGCTCGTGTCTCTGCCTCTCTCTCTCTCTCTTTCTCTGTGTGTGTGTGTGTGTGTGTCTCATGAATAAATAAATAAAAATCTTTAAAAAAATTTAACCAAAAAAACCACATTTATTTATTTATTTTAGGAGGTGGGTTGCAGAGGGAGAGGGAGACTCCAAGGAGACTCCTGGATAAGTGCTGAGCCCGTCTCAGGCCTCCGTCTCACAACCCTGCCATCACGACCTGAGCCGAAATCAAGAGTCAGACACTCAAGACGGAGCCACCGAGGTGCCCATCATTATTTTAAATCAAAAACCTAAAGAAAATGTGGGTATTTTCCAGTAGAAAGTAAAATCCTAACAAAAATGCCCAGGTTTCCAGTAGAAAGTGTTGACATCAAAAGTTTTAAACAGATAGAGCTGGATTCTAATCTGCAGCAGGGCATGAGTGGCTGCCACTTGGACTTTATTCGATATTTCCAAAACTCAGTTCCATTATTTCTAAAATAAAAAAATAGTCATACCAACCTCAATGCTGTTGATAGCGAAGTTAAAGGAAATAATGCATGCAAAACTTGTGCAGCATGCCTGTGATGTTCAAAGTGCTAAGTGAACTGGGGTGGCCATCATTTATATATGTGCGGATTTGGCTCCGAGGCCCCTTGCTGTCTAACCTAAAACAGAGGTCAGCAGTTTTCTTCTGTAAGGCGTCAGATTGTAGAGACGTTAGGCTCTGTGGGCCATGCAGCCTCCGCAGGAGCTACTTAACCTTGCTGTTTGAAGCAGAGCCGCCATGGGCAACATGGAAGTTGAATGAACACACAACCACTGTTCCCATCAAACCTTCTTTATGGACGTTTGGCTTGCTGGTCTTACCAAAAGAGGTGGTTACAAAACAGAAAGGTGGAGGGTGGGAGGAGATATTTGGATATAAGTAAAAGCAATAAACTTAACAACAACAACAAAACCAAAAACAATGATACATCAGCACAGCCAGTTTTCTGGTAGAAGGTCCCAGAGTTTGAACTGCTCTGATGACCCCTTCCCATCAACTATATTTCCAGTACACCGGGAGGAAGTCCAGAGCAGGAGAGGTTGCAGACCTTTGGGAAAGGCAGTCACAGCCTCTGCATGGTCACATAGATTTTCCCTTAGAAGAGACCAGGAACCCTCAAAGCCTGCTCTAAGTCAGTTTAGCAAGAATCCCAGCCGCCCCCCAACCTGGTCACCTTCGATATCTGATCAAATTCCTCGTCCACTATCTTGTTTTCTGATCACACTGATCTACCTTCGGTGACTCTTGTCAACTCAGCTTCGTTAGAATTCTCTTTACCCATGATGCTTCCTCTTAGTAAATTTGCAACCGCTGGCCCAGACCCTATTTCTTCGCTACAAATTCCTTGTCCATGCTCAATTTGGAATTGAATCTAGTTCTACACTGAGGTCTATTTTCCCCTATGCTGTAGTTCCTGAGTAGAATCTATTTTTACCGCTTTACTGTCTAACTCCAGTGTTTCTTTGACAAACTCTGCTACTTTGAAAAGGATTCTTTAACTTTACTTCACTTATTTGGGCACTGTAGTTCTGCTCAACACATAACTTATCTTTATTTTCTTTTTTTTTTATTCTTCTTTTTTTTTTTTTTTCAGTAGACTCTACACCCAGCATGGAGCCCAATGCAGGGCTTGACCTCATAACCCTGAGATCATGACCTGAGCTGAAATCAAGAGGTGGACACTTAGCCAACTGAGCCACCCAGGCACCCCCATGTCTATCTTTCTGTTCTCCAACTCCAGGACTTTGAAAGAGTCCAATTCAGGTCACCCTTAATTCCTTACTCATTCATTCTTCAATAACTATTTGTCACAAATGTCACAGTTCCAGATATGGTCACAGGAGCTAGAGATTCAGCTGTGAGAAAAATCAGCAAAACCTCTGCCCTCATCTCTCAAGCACTCATTCACTGAGGTATGAGTGAACAAGAACATTATGGATTCTGTTAAGTCTTATAAAGAAAAAGAACAATTTATTGATAAGGGACATAATGTATTATAGAAGGGTGTCCGTTTTAGCTAAGTCTACGAGTTGTGATGTCTGGAGAGGTGACATTTGAATCAAAAAGAGGAGAGAGTCATGAGGTTATCTGTAAAACGAAGTGATTGCCTAGGTCCCAGGACAGGAACTTTCTTATCATCGCTGAGAAATAGTGAGAACTAAAAGGAATGAATCAATGAGTGTAGGAGACAGAAGTAATAAGGTGTGGTAGAGATGGGCTCAGTAAGGATCTGTTCTGAGGACCAAACAAGCCAGATAGAAAAGTCTTTGGAATTTTTGTTAAGCGTGGTAAGAGTACTATTGGAAAGTACCAAGTGTGACAACGATCCACTCTGATCTATGGTTTAAAAAATCATGTAGGCTAACTCTTCAGGAAAAATATGCAAAGAGAAACTCATTAGGAGATTATTTCAGTGACCAGGTGAGACATAACAGCTTAAAAGTGTTAAGAAGTTATAGGAACATAAAGTGGTAATTTTCTTTTGATGTGACTTTTAAAAACAAAGTATAATAGGTGTGGTTGGTTCTGGAAATCTCGGATTTTCATATATGCTCAATAGGTGTCAACTTCAAGTACTACAATATTTTTCCCCATTTGATAATTTTCATAGAAAATTTAGCAGCCTGCTGTTAGATCTCCCTTGTTTTTTTTTTAATTTTTATTTATTTATGATAGTCACAGAGAGAGAGAGAGAGGGGCAGAGACACAGGCAGAGGGAGAAGCAGGCTCCATGCACCGGGAGCCCGATGTGGGATTCGATCCCGGGTCTCCAGGATCGCGCCCTGGGCCAAAGGCAGGCGCTAAACCGCTGCACCACCCAGGGATCCCATCTCTTGGTCTTTCCTTTACCTTTATCATTTACCTTTTCCTTTACTTTATCATTTCCCCTCTCTCTGTCTCTGTCTCTGCTTCTGTCTCTCTCTCTCCCCCCTCTCACATATACATACACACAGTGTATAGATATAGAGATAAATTAGTTTTACTTCTCATTTTTAATATCACATCATATTCTCTATATGCCAAGTAGCAGGAGCTCTCGTGTCTCCACCGAATGCAGGCTCCCCTTAGCAAATTACCACTGAGCAATTAGTCTTATTAAAATAATAATTACACCTGCATTTGGCTAATTTGAGGAGTAATTGCCCAATTTCAGCCATAATTAGTCACTTGGCTCTATTTTTCAGGCACAATTTCATTGTCACGAGAAACAAACAAATAAAAAAAATCTGTGGTAGTTGATCCTTTCACAATTTGCCTACTAATGAGACTGCCTTCTGAACATACTTTCTTCACTTGAATACTGCAACAAAGTACTTAGAGTGCCCTAGGGAATCTCCTGGACTGGTGCAAGGTAAATAATTTTCCGATGTTTGAAGATTTATAAGTGTTTTCTAAATAGTTGCCTATTTAAAAACACTTTCTTGAGACTGGAAAGGAAAAATTAATAAAACTCTTGATTCTGAAAATGTCAGAATTACCTGTTTATAATTAACCATCATGTTTATCTATGTCTCCACATCATCAAGACAAATGACTACAGAATTTAAGCGCCAGTATTTAAACGTGTCTTTGATCCATATGACACCACATAGTAACTGACACTGTTAGGCCTTACCTGAGCTCCATGCTCCTGGAAAACAGGTACAATTAAGAAATGCCCATCACAGAGACACCTAGGTGGCCCAGTGGTTGGGCGTCTGCCTTCAGTTCAGGGCATGATCCCAGGGTCCTGGCTTTCCTTCAGGGAGCCTGCTTCTCCCTCTGCCTATATCTCTGCCTCTTTCTCGGTGTTTCTCATGAATAAGTAAATAAAAATCTTTTAAAAAGAAAAGAAATACCCCCAGTTTTTTGTGCTTTAGAAACTACTAATAACCCTGCTCTCACATATTCCAAGGCAAAACCTGTTTCCATCTTTCTTCGTGACTTCTGTGAGATTGGTGAATGACTCCCTTATATAACTGCCTTTATAAATCCCCAGGTCCCCCTCATTTTCTTTAAGATATTTCTCATTAATGAACATTCACCCCATTGCAATAGCCTAAATAAAATCAGGTACTTAACTATCTGGTGCATTTATTTTTCACATTATAAATTGCAATCTGTTTCTAAACCTAGTGAACTAAGTAAAAAAACAAAAATCATCTTACCATTAAATTGGAAACCTTAGCACTTACAGATTTATGGATTGCTAAAATTGTGGAAGAACATACTGAATGGTGACATTTAAAGAAATCTCCACATGTATTCTATGTAGACACACTATTAGGGGTATTGTACATAGCTACCAAAGTCAAACTAGGGCAATAGCATTTTCATTCTTATGATGAAAAGCCTGTTTTTATAAGTTGAAAATTCAGGAAGAATCATTATGTATCTCAATTTAAAAATTTTTAATGAACGAAGTATTAAATTTTAACTATTTCTATAAAACACAGTAGAAGCTATGAATATTTAGGGGCACATGGGTGGCTCAGTCAGTTAAGCTTCCAACTCTTGACTTTGGCTCAGGTCGTGATTTTGGCTCAGGTTGTGAACTCAAGGTCATGGGATTGAGCCCCCCATCAGGCTCTGTGCTCGGCATGGAGTCTGCTTGTCCCTCTCCCCACTGCATGTGCTCTCTCACTCTCTCTTTCTCTCAAATAAATAAATAAAATAATTTTTTCAAAAGTATAAGTATTTAATAATGAGAAGCAAAGCAGATAATCACAAATACAAATTCAGTGGAACTGAATAACTAAAAATTAAAAATATCCATAGGTATCTGTAAAAATAAATTTTAAGCTAAAATAAAAGGGCAAACTCCTACTAGGGAAAGATCTTTGCAAAGATGTAATACTCAGAAATGTCAAAATCCTTTTTAAAATTCTTATGGTGGTTTGAAATAATTGATGATCAAAAGAATAAAAAAGAAACAATCACTGAAGAAAAAATGTAAATGACTAACTTATTCATTATGTCCAATGGAAATGTCAATTTAAATAATAATGAGATATTTTCCCACCTAATAAGTTTCTGATTTCCTCATTTGGGATATTAAATGTACAAAACCTTCCTGAAGAATAATTTTTAAGTGCAAAGTCATAAGATTTAGAATTTTGAATAGTTAATCCACAAATAAGAGAGCTAAAAGTCCAGTCTGAAAAAAAAAAAAGATCAAAGCTAAGGAAAAATTTACTGTAAAATCAGGTCAGTGTTACTTACAATAAAGAAAAATTAGAAATATACTAAATGTCTAACAAGGGAAGGTAAATAAGTTTTACCATACTCACAAAGATACAATAAGAAGCTTTAACAATTAAGCTATTAATGAATTATTCATGTAGAAAACCTCAGTATGTAATCTTTATTGAAAAAAATAAAATATATGTGGTGCATACATATATCAATTAAAATGTTCAGAATGATACCTCAAAATACCAATTTTTAGTTAATTTATTATATGTTTTTATTGTATGCATTTCCAAGTGTACATATTATATACTGAATACCTAAAACAAAACTGTGTCATAATAGACTCCTTAAATCTTTAAATGTCTTAGCTGATTACTGATGGAAAAGTATGAATTCAGGAAAGGAAAGAAATTGGGGGGTTACTTCCATGAGGGCCACTCTGACCTACTGAAAAGTGAAATGTATAGAATTGGATATAACAAGTTATTTTTTTAAAGTCGGGCCTAAGTCAGAATTTTAGATTAAATTCCTAGATGCTGCTTTTTAAAATCCTTAATCCTAGTCTTATTTAGAAGAATTGTCACTAATTTCACTTATAGTTCATGAAACATTAAGGAAACATAATATATATATTATCTTTCTTTGGTCCTGGTGGAAATGAGGAATTTGTGCTTGAAGACGCCTCTATAGGCTTTCTGCAAGCAATTATGCTTAAATGCAGCATGGTTGACAAGAAAGGACATAATTGTGCTTGTTAAATGTAGTTTCCATTTAACTTTCAAAGAGAGTAGAAAAAGAAAAAAACGTATTGTCAGCCATGGAGATATTTTCAGACAATCACAATAATCTGCATTACAATAATCTCTCCTATGAAAAGGAGAACCATAATACCATTGCTCGTAAGCAGCAGTGGTTCAGTGATAACCACTCAGATTTGATGCCTTAAATGTGAACAGCTGTATCTATCATTAAAGCTATCAGAGTTCTGTTAATTACTTGTCTTCATCTATTTTCAGTATCCGTAAAAATATATTCAGGATCTAGAAAAGTAACTCCCATTATTTAAATGACTAATTCCACCATCTAATGACATCATTTATCATACACGCATGTAAGTGGCCACTTCCTTCTTACCTACATGCACATATTATATCCATTTAAAATTTCATTTCCCACATTCATTGTTATTTCAAATATACATTATACACATATGCATGTACATACAACACACACATAAACATGCCCACTGAGATACATTACACATACACGCATACATCTACACAGTAAAAGATGAATACAACTTTAAGTATGCATTAGTAAAATTTAGATCATTAAAAATTTTTTGAATTCGAGACAAAGAGCCTAGGACCCTTGAATGTACCCCTTTTTCCTTGTTATAGGTATATATATGCACAGGGAGAGAATTCACAGTTGTTTAAGTACAGGGAGAATATAAAACGAGACATTTCCTTTTTAAAAAAATTATTTATTTATTCATGAGAGATACAGAGAGATAGGGAGAGAGGTAGAGAGAGGAGCAGGGTCCCCGCAGGGAGACTGATGTGGGACTCGATCCCGGGACTCCAGGATCACGCCCTGGGCCCAAGGCAGATGCTCAACCTCTGAGCCACCCAGGCGTCCCAAAACTAGACATTTCTAAAGATTTCAAAACAATTTTTGTAAATTTGTCTTGTGTCAATATTCTGTATTTTATCCTGTGGTCAGTACAGAACACTCTCCATAATAGCTGGAAAATGTCATAGGATATAGTAGATCACTTCAATATTTCTACGTTGTGGATCGTTAACTTGAACTAGCCTGGGGTAAAGGAAAGCACTAGAAGGAGTCTCATAATGCAAGAAAGAAGGATGAAAGAGGCTTGCACGAGTATTAGGATAAGGATCCCTAACATTTGGAATTTGTGGATTTAAGTCTTTGTACTAACTTAGCTCAGTGCTCAAAAACTAACAGTTGTTCAGTCTTTTCAATACTCCAAATTATGTGGAGAGAGAAAGGCTAGTCTCCATGGAGTATCATACAGCAATAACATGACTTAAATGAGCCAGATCTGCAGGAGTAACAGCAGTTTAGAAAAATCACCCAAGAGATTTCCACTATATTGATGACCTTGGTTGGAAAGAACAAGCACTTCCTTTCCTCTTAAGTGCTGCCTGAATCTACCAAAATGCAGTAACATGTAGAATGATGCCAGCCTCAATGAAACTCAAGCACAAAGGAAGCTGCTTTCCTCAGGATGTGTTAAAGAGATGCTGCTATTAGACATCAGAATCTCAAAGTTGTATCCATTGTCTTCTATATTCTTTGCTATTCCTTGGAAATCTGGATCAGAGACGCCCCGGTGGCTCAGTGGTTGAGCATCTGCCTTTGGCTCAGGGTGTAATCTCGGGGTCCTGGGATCAAGTCCTGCATGGAGCTCCTCGTAGGGAGCCTGCTTTTCCCTCTGCTTGTGTCTCTGCCTCTCTGTCTCTCTCTCTCTCTGTGTCTGTCATAAATAAATAAATAAAATCTTTAAAAAAAAATCTGGACCAAATTGTTCATATAAAGATCACAATAAATTCAGCCTTTGAGAAGCTGTCTCTCAGAATTTTTATCACCAGTCTTCCCAACCTGTATTGAAAATAATTTGAGACATAAAACAGAAGAATAAAGATTGAGGCAAAAATATGACCTTTATCACTGAAAAGACATGCTGGAAGACAAGGTGGCTTTAAGACTTCTTGTCAATGTCTTAACATGACCCTTAATATTAATCAGACTGACTCACCCAGGGACTTTAATAACGACTCAGGCTGGTCTTCCCTTATAGGAGGAGGCTTCTGGACAAATGAATGTCTGGAGGAGGAGAGGAGAACTTGTGTTTTGATGGGAAGGTTCCATTCTCAGGAAGGACAATGGCAAATGAGTCAAGCTTGGGAAATAATCCCTCCAAATATAATAATCAGGGCAGAGTGAGTGTATCCAACAATTTCCCAGAGAAGAGTCAGCATAGGGTTGACAGAAAGGCCTTGGGTATGCTTAAGAGAAATTCCTCTGCATGGAATCCATGAGAGGGAAAAGGAGATTTCCTCTGACACTTTATTTATTATAGGTAGAGAGGAAAAAAGGTTAGATAACAAATTTACTGTTTCTAATAAATCCAGGAGAAAGCACTAAGAAATAAAAAACTAGTAAATTAGTAACCCAACAGAGAGTGGGGTGAAGTGGAAATAATTATACTTACTAATCAATTAGAAGGCAAGAAAAAGAGAAGAAAAGAAGCATGTATGTAAGATTTGTTCTAAATATAGAACGAATAATAAGATATCAGATTTTAAACACAATCTGTTGATGATCACCTTCAATGTCGACAGACTAAATATGCCAATTAAGAACAAGCATTGTCAGACTGAAATATATTATACATATATAATATACATATGTAATATATATGCATTATAACATATGCATGTATTTGTGTAATTAACACATAATTAACTTGAGTAGTCTAAAGGAGACTTTAAATAAAAGGGCATTGATTTGCTAAAAGTAAAATAATGAAAAACATTTTTTATGAAAATAATGTGCAAAGTAAACCGGTGTATAATGCAAAAGGAATTATCAGAGATAAAGAGAGATGTTTCATAATGATAAAAGAGTCAGTCAATACACAAGAAAGTCGTAACAATTCTGGATTTGTTTGGACCTAATACAATAATTTCTAAGACATATATAATGAATTAGTGGATAAAATATGAAATGGATAAATCAGTAATCATCATGAAAAATTTAAGCATACAGAATACACATTGTTGTCAAGTGCATTTCACTATTTGCACTCTGACACACTGACATCCCATTTATCTGTTTCCTTAGTTCCTTGAAGCTCAGACTTCTATGTATTAGAATCCGTAGAGATGAAGACTCAGACTCTATCCCTAGAGATGCTATTTCATCTGAATTCGGTGCTCAAGAATTTGCATTTTTTAGTAAGCACCGCGGGTGACTCAAGGAGCATTTTGGGGTTTCCCTATTGGCACATAGATCCTTTAAAAATGAAATATAAGACAGCATAGGATTGAATTGCAAAATATATTATGATACATGTAGCAGACTATACTTTCTGAAGTTTACCTGGTGGAATATACCCAGATGAGTAGAAAGGCTTATCAGAAGTAAAATGAGGGCACTAAAATCTCCTCTCTACCTTATGCTTTCTTCCAGGGAATATGTGTGAAATGGGTCTTTGTATGTCTCAGGTCTAAGACTTTCCCACAGACACATTCTATTATCAGAAAGGAGGAACAAAGGGGTTATTTTATGTTTGCCATTTTCAAAAAAGCATATCAGAGTCCTAAAGAGAAAATGGGGAGGGCATAGCCCAAGAAAAGTTTTAAATGTGTGATCACCTATTGACGGCCTCACTAGATTTCAGTGGAGTGGAGTGCATTGGATGCTATGAAGGAGCAGGGCTCACCATCTCACCCAAAGTGCCCACATGCCCTCTCTGGCCTTTGGGTGAGTAGGGACACTGCTCCCTGTGCTTGGGTATAGCGCCCACGTGTCTTTCAGTATCCATGGAAATGTGATCTTCTCTGTCCTTGACTGCTAGTCGTTTGGTCATAGCCTGAGATGTTAGCTCAAATAAAGGCTTACGCCAATTTGTAAGCTCGTGAAGAGCACTGAGCACTTTGCCTGGTGAAAGAGGAACTTAATGGCCACTAATTTGCAGATATATGAGAGCATATGGAATCACTCTGAGCCAGGTAGAAAGGCCGGAGGTTGTTCGTACTGAACCTCCATACACACTAGATGTGTTATGAACATAATAACATCTCTCTGGTGTACCGAATCCTATCTCTGTTGCCTTGAAGAATTCATGCTAGAAAACTGGTAGGAGAAAATCTATACAAAGAATGGATAGAGATCAGCTATTTTCTACAGGTAATACAGAAAACCTCTAGCTATTCCAGGGAAGTAGAGAAAGTGGGAAAGCAAAGGATTTCAACATTAACTTTATATCTGGATCTCCAGGGGACTTTTAAAAATTACAAAGACCAAGGTCCTACTCAGAACTTTGGTTTCGGTTATTGTAGGGAGGACTTGACCCTTTGTAATTTGTCAGACATTCATAGATGATTCTGATATGCATCCAGGGTAAAGATTACCATGCAAAGATGATCAAAACAAATCTAAATTCATTGGAGGGACATGAAGTTCAGGACTTTATGCGCTGTAACTCAGTGAAGCTTATGTGATTTTTACATAGGACGCTCAAGATAATTTGACATGGGAGAATACTATTTCATTCTTTTTTTTTTTTTTTAAAAAGAGATTTTTATTTATTTGTTCATGAGAGAGGCAGAAACAGGCAGAGACATAGGCAGAGGGAGAAGCAGGCTGCTTACAGGGAGCCTGACATGGAACTCCATCCCAGAACCTCTGGATCACAACCTGAGCCAAAGACAGACACTCAACCCGTGAGTCACCCAGGAGTCCCTATTATTTCATTCTTGAAAGGATAGGTTAACGCCTTTGCTGATTCAGCCTCAGTTTCATTAGGAATGCCTCTGTGGTCAGAGGGGCTCTCTCACTAGCCCTCTTTCCTCTTTCTTACAGATAACCTTTTTCCCACAACAGCGATGAATGGTTCCAATAATAGAGGGAAAGAATGAACAAACAAACAAAACTCAGCTTGGTCTTCCTTGGGGGAAGACAAGCAAAAAGCAAGTAAACTAGTAAATATGTCAGAGAGTGATAAGAAAGAACAAAGCACAGAACCATAAAGAATGGGCTTGTTCCAGGTCTATGAAAAAACATCCCAGAGGAAGGCCACACGGGTGAGGTGATCATGGAGTTGACGCCTGAAGGAAGCAAGGACGTGGGAAAGTGAGCCATGGGACCTCCCTAAGCATGTTTCTAGTTTCCCCTTTTTTAGAATCCTTAAAGTTTAAAAATTTCTAACCATATTCTTCATTCATAACTTTTCTCTGCTGCTTTTGTCATTTTCACCTTAACAATGCAAAATCTTCTTCAATCTCAATACCAATTAGTTTTTCTTATGTTTTATTGTTTCCTAGACCAAAATAAATTTCCTAAGGGGATATTTGGTCTGAATCCTTATAAAATTCCTCCTTTTACTCCTTAACAGCATTACGTGTTTGATGGTTTTACTCAGTTTTCCTAATTGTAAATGGAAAATGGAAAAGCTGACATCTACTGTGGTTTTGTCGGGCTGGTCTGTGCTTATTCCAGATGGTTGTGAAGAACACAAGGCAGGTACACGCAGCTGGGGAGGACACTGCCTTGCTGACCATGCCTGAGTGAGCTGAGGAACTCTTCTTCTTTCTTCAAGCCTTTAGGAGTTGGCTGTAGCAATCTTTAAGGTTTACTTAGCTATTTATTTGTATTAAAAGAATAATTATTACCTATGCCACCGGAAATTGGTTTGTTGTCAATGTGGTAAGGTCAAGAGCTGTTCAAATGATCCCATTACCCTCAGTTCACCCCCCAGAGTTTCCCATGATTCTGAGTCTCTGCTGCTTCCAATTTGTTTCTTTGTGTTTTTTTTTTTTCTGTGAATCGAGATCCCCGAGGAACTCCATTAATTTCCTTTCTACGTAGTTTTGTTCCGTGCTTTGTAAGGTTGTGTAATGAGTTACCAGTGACACTCAATTCCTACACTTGGAACCTATTTTTTGATGCCTGAAATTCTTCATTATTAACATTACATACATCCCCATATTTATTTCATATTTTTTAGTCATTTTAAATGAACCCTGGGGGTGGGGGAAGTTAAACAAATGAGCCTTGCTGAAAGTAAGTGAATGCTCTCCTTACACCCAACCTTTATATCACTGGTTGCTAGGAGAACAAGGAACCCTCATTCCTATCTACCCCTTCCACTGGTGTCTCCAAATTAATTGTTCTGTAGGATTGATTCTACAGTTAGCATCTTACTCAAGGAAATATCTTAAGAGATTTATAGGAAGAGATACTATACACCTGATGGCAACCATTTATGTCTTGTTGAATAACAAGATACCGAAGAATGCTCACATCTTATATCTGTATTGCTGATAATATGCATGTTGACAGGATAGGCAAGACAATTAAAATAAGTAACTCATTATTAGGCAGTTATTGCATTTGAAACATTCTTACTGCTTTCCCATAATTTTTGCATCCTCACAGCTCACATACAAAAAATGCAGGATAAAAATTACTTTTTGAGTTAAGATCATGGTTGATTTTTGTCATGTATCTTAAGCACCCTTTCAGAAATTATGCAAAATGAATGTCAGTCAGTTACCTTGTGAATTTGAAATTTAGCTAATCAATTTCTTATACATCAGGAGAGAGCAAATGTATAACACTTCATCATTGCCCAGTGAAACATTTAATTTAATATCTGGATTTATACACCATTTATCTTGAGTCTGCAGCCTCACATTATTCTTTTTTATTTAATTTAGTCTACCGTATATATGCGCAACAAATTTCCTTCTCCAGAGAGAATTTTAATGTCTGCAGCAGAACACAAGAGGGTAAATATGGATTTTGTCAAGTTGAGATATTGATAGTTCAGTTATATTCCTGATTCAGCAAACATTGTGGCTCTGGGATGGTTAACTCCACACAAGCACATGAACCTCAGAATAGTGCTCTGGAATGAATTAGGTCTATATGCCAAATCCAAGTGTTAATATGTGTTAGAAAAGAGATTAGGTGATGTGTGAACTCTCAGCCTCTTTTACATTTAATTTTGAATGATGCTTTTTCATAGACAAGAAACTGAGTGTCAGGAAACTACCACTCTAGAGAGAAATAAATGAAAGAACGTTAAAGCTGTTGTTCACATCCCATTGCCTACTGAATAAACTTGGAACTCTGCTCTCTAGATTTGGGGTCCATACTGGCTTTACCAACTCATCCTGAGTCTGTCCTACGAGAACAACCTGATTCGTCCCATCTCCTGAGATATACTGATATTTTCCTTGGTTTTATTCTCTAAATCTGTTGTTTATACTTCCTAGATACCCTTTTTTTAATTGTTCAGATGGCAAGCTGCTACTTGTCTTTTAAGATCTAGCTAAAAATTCATCTTTCCTATGAGTTGCCTTTGGCTTCTTCAACTTTATACCAAATTTAATTTCCTTCTCTTGTTCCTCCACTAGTCTCTGCATACAAGAATACTTTTAATGAATTCCTGTACACATCACTCTAGATGGATTGTGAGCTCCTCAAGAATGGAGTGTGTATTTAATTCATCTGTTGGTCCTCCACAACTAACACCATGCCCAACTGCAAATGGGCATTGAAAATGCTCTTTGAAGTGGACATTCAAAGAAAAGAAGATATTTAAATCACAATATTGTACACCTGAAATGAATATAACATTACATGTCAACTATATTTCTAATACAAATTAAAATAAATTAATTAAATGAGAAAAATAAGATAAATGACAGGATAATATCATACTCAGATATGGAAATTTAGTAATAATGAACACCAGCATTAAATTACAATGGTTAAATTGAGAATTGTCATACACTGGGTTAGTGGCAAAAACAACAACAAAAAATTACTTGAGATTTCATAGCCATTACTAGTGTATTGAAAATTTGGTAAGTCAGTACTTTTCTATATCATCAACTATGGCTCTTCTTCTGTTGAAACTCATGAAATAAATTCTTAAGAAGCAGAATTATACTTCTGAAATTTTAACCAGGAGCCATTTGTGTACTTACTTGTTTTATAAATATTTATGGAGCACTGGCTAGATTCTACACTTTGTGTAAGGCACTCAAGAAGCTATCACGAGCAAGATAGGCCAGGTGCTCATCTCCAAGCAATCAAAAAAATGAGCAATTGAAAAAAGTGCAATTAGTCTTATGACTAGGAAAGTAGAGTGTATGTGATCAGATAGCATGTGGTCTAAGAGAGAGAACATATCACTCCCTGCACACTTGTCCTACTCCTTGAGTAGGCTCCCTGCTAAGTCTCACTGTTTTGTAAAGCCAGGTGCACGTGTCTGTGTACCCAGGGACTCCGGGGTGACCAAGGGCTAAGATTGAGCTTTCTGTTTGATACTCATTAAGTAGTAGAATGTCAGAACATAATAGGTGCTCAATAAATATTTACTAAATGAATGAATGAATTTCTTTCACATCCATAGTCATGCTTTCCATTTTACTAAAGCAATCCTTTAGCCTAAGAAGATTGGAGCTAGGAATGTGCCCTCCTCTTTTGTTAACTATAGGATTAAAGTTCTATGTGAACTCAGTTCACGTCGAAATCATGGGTCCAACCAATGGCTGCTCTCAGTTCATTTATAATCTCTCTTTTATATTCATCTCCATATGATTTGTCATCCACCCTCCAAGTATGGGGGCTTGCTAAGTGTCTAGCACACATTCTTGAATTTTAAACTGTCTTTGTCAATGTATGGTCTTGTTATTGTTGTTGCCATTGTGTTTTTAAAGTATACAATTTCTGTAGATCTCATCTGGAGTTTTTTTGTTCATGAAGTCCTGTTTTAAATAGAAACTCGTGTTGGTGAGAATACATCTAAGTAATTGCTACAGCTGCTGCATACGCTATTTATCTATTGCCTGATAGGGACTCGAAAATTGTCTCAAGTCCAGTCATCTGAAACAACACTGTTGAGAAAAACCTAACACTTGTTCCTTTATGAGCCAGTATATCCAAGAGTGGTATTTCTAAGTAATAGTTTTGGCTTATATTCAATTACCGCCATCACCAGTTTGCAAGATTTCCTATTTGCCCACATCCTTGACAAGATTTGTATATGATAAAGAATTTGTCTGGACTTTGCCCACCATTCCTGGGGAGTAATCACTGAACTACTGGAATTTCCTGAGTGATAGGGTGTCTCTTATTCACGATGGGTCCCTAGAACTGTACCTAATACTTAAACAAGATGGATGACTGAGAATCTTCCATATGAATGTGTGTGTGTTATATATATATACACATATATATATATATATTACAGAAGAAACAAATTTATGAAGGCATATATATATATAATTATGAGTAACAAAAACCCACAGCTGATTATAATTGTAATAAATGAATATAGTTTGGAGAAAAATTGACATCATTATAACATTAAGTCAAGCCGTATACAGTGTTGGTAAACTACCATCTTGGCATTTGTTTGGATTTTTTTTACATTCTTTGAGGTTTTTTTTTTTTTTTTTTTTGAGTTTTAAGTTAGTCTCCATGTGTCTTATATATTCTTCTATTAATTATAAGATACTTTATATTTTTAGTTATTATTATGAATGGAATCTTGTATCTATACAACTTTCAAGCTGATTATATTTGGGTTTTTTTTAGTGTTACCGATTTTAATGTGTATTGTTTCTATTGAAAGTATAAAACTATTTTAATAATTTTCTTTTAGAAGGGTATCATATGGAGTAAACTAGTCCTTGTTAAATATTAAATAAATCCTACTTTTTATAGTGATGAAATATATTATAATAGAAACTAGCTTTTAGTACCTCTAAGGGTGTGAGATTCATCTACTTCTTGGTTTTCTTCTTAACGAAAGCTGGAAATAATTTAAATTGCAGTACACAGAATTAGGTAATTGAATCATCCATAATCCTTGGGTCTTTCCTTTATAATTGACTGATGATGCATTGTTTCATTTTATTACCTATTTTTATGTATGTTTTTTTAAAAATAGTATTTTGCTTTGGATTTCTGTGTCTGTACTCATAAATCATTTAAACTCTCTCCACTTGGTAGACATTTAGGATTTTCATTTTAATTTTTTTATGTTATATACCATTTGCCATTATACCGAATTGTTGTACATATTTATGATTAGTCCCTCAGGAAAAATTTCCCTAAGTAGAATTGCTAAGTAAAATTACATGAATAGTTTCAGAGTTTCTGATAAATATTTCTAAATTGAAGTAAGTTTCTAGCAATTAACATGCCTGTCAGCAGTGATTGAAAGTGCTCATTTTTCCTCACCTTCCACCTGGTGAATTAGATTTTTAAAATTCTTTTCAAAATCAATAGGCAAAAAATTGGTTTGCATTCTTGCTAAAATTGCATTTTTTGATTGCTTAGTGAGTTTGAATATTTATGCCTATGTCCATTTGCCATTTGTATTTATTTTAGTAAATGGCTTATTATAGGCTTTGTTAATAATTCCAGTTGTGTTTTCATCTCCTGATTAGTAATTTTAAGAGGGCTGTATAAAAACTCCATAACCTATCAGATATGCTCCACTTATTTATATTTTTTTCATTTTAAACTTATCTATGGTAATTTTTGAATTACAGATTTTTTTTTCAAATCAGACTAGCAAGATTTATCAATATTGTCTTAATATCTGTTTTTTTCTCTAATGCTTAGGTGTACTTCTTATGACTGGTAATCTAAATATATGGTACTCCATTTTCTTGCAAGACTTTAGAAAATCTCTTTTTTTGTAATTTCCTTCGTACAATTTCCATATTTTTTATTTATAACTATGTAATTCATATTTTTGTTTTAATAAAATAATCTTACTATTTAAAAAAAAATCTTACTATTGATGGAAATATCTTCCACAGGGATTTCAAGGACTTCTACTAGATTATATGAAAATTATCAACTTTCTAAAATACACACATTTTAACAAATACTATTTTAAATGGTCTAACAATTTCTAAAGGCATCTCTATTTTATTAGATGTTCTAGGAAAACATTCTCCTACACATCGTATCTCCTATAGATAATGAAATATCAAGTTACCTTATTTAAAAATTATAAAATTTTTAAAAATTGTTTTTTAAACAGTAGAACAAAAGGTCTAAACTCTGTCAATATGTTAAAATTTCCTTGGAACTTTAAAGTAAATAGAGATATATAGAACATAACCCCAGGGATTCTGAATCATTGGTTCTGTAGCTGTGATCCTAAGACACAAGTTTTTGATGCTCCACCAGGGAGACCACTAGGTTAGACCTTCCAGAACAGTATAAAACTTTATTTGTTCCTTAATTCAGATTCCAGTTGAACCTGAATATCATGAGTCTGAACTGTGCAGGTCCACTCATACATGGGTTTTTCTTTTTTATAAATGCCGTACAGAAATATATTTTCTTTTCCTTCTAATTTTCTTAATAACATTCTCTTTTCTGTAGCTTACTGTATTGTAGGGTACAACATAGACACATAA
This sequence comes from Vulpes lagopus, assembly GCF_018345385.1. Lineage (NCBI taxonomy): Eukaryota > Metazoa > Chordata > Mammalia > Carnivora > Canidae > Vulpes > Vulpes lagopus. The sequence goes on along the minus strand of NC_054826.1, from coordinate 58,129,818 downwards.
CCTTTAAAAATGTGTTGACTATGTTATCAATTAGACTTCTATTCAATAGTAGGGTATTAATAGTTAAGTTTGGGGGGAGTCAAAAGTACATGGATTTTTTAACTGGGTCAGAGGCATTTGCTCCCCCCCAAACCCTATGTTGTTCACGTGTCAATTGTATTTCTATTTTGCCATTAAAATAATGCTATGGAATGTCTTATCTAATGTATTTGCTTATTTAAATAAAAGTGAGAGTTTTAAAAAATTAAGTCCCAATCAAATACGAATATTATGTTCAATATTCTATTAGCAATAGCTTATATAACCTCTCTCTTTTTTCAAAATAATAGTTAGTAATAAAAGATAAAAATGGAGAAAAATAAGAAATCAATAAATGAACTAGCATAAGAATCCAAATAATACCAACTGTTATGAAAATGTAACAGAATTGAGAAATTTTTCTGATGAGATTTCACAGATCAAGTAAAAATTATGTCAAAATAAGAAAAGAAAAGATATTTACTCATATTATAAGAATCCTATATATAGTAACAGAACAATTAAAAATAAATTCCTTTTATAAAAATGCTATAAAAATGAAATAAAATCTAAGATTATAATTTCTATTGCATTATATTCTTTATTTCATATTTTATTTCTCTTTCAAGTGGTTTAATTGTATAATGTCTAGGGAAAATAATAAAGGAAGTGACATTTATTGAGTGTCTTTTATACTTCAAAGACAGTGTTGGCTTATTTAAATTCAATATTTCAGTTATTTAACACAATATCTTAATTGGGTATCATTATATCCTTTAACAATATGTATATCAATGGGGTTTTTAATTTGGGAAGTATCATAAAAATGTTCAAAATATTAATAATAATCTATACAAATTTGATTAATATCAACATAATTTAAATTCTGGGATAAAATTATTTTAAGCATCTATAAGAGAGGTGCTCAGAATAGATGATAATTCTTTTACAGAAATGATCCATACAATACACTCGATACAAGGAGAAATTTAAATGAGAGGAAGTAGATTTGGATCTGTTAAGCAGTAAGCTGCTGCTTCTGCATTGGTGAATGAAACTGATCTTTAATCAGTGTTAGCAATACATTTAGAAAGAAAGTAAAATATGTTACCCACCAGGTAGCAGAAAGTTCCTACAAAACATATACTCACAGACTAAATAAAACAACAAAATCCAAGCATTTATTGCATCCACATAAACTTTCTACTTGTTTATTTAACAATCATTGCGATTTTCTAGGAAACTACACTAAAATCCCCAGAGCAAGGCTGAATTTTTATAGACAAATATGAAGCATTTATTCTTTTTAATTTCACAAAAAGTTTAATTAGCAATACAAAGATTTTACATTGATAAATTTGCTTCATATCTTCTACTTTAAATTTTAAAGTCGCTTGGTCTACAATAGCTGATCATCATTAACTTTGCTACAAGCACCAGAACTATGATTTTCAAATACCATTAAACACAAATTATTTCAACCTTGCTAAAGTATTGCAAATGGCATAGAAACTTTGAAGTAGATTTTGTTGAAGCAACCTAATTTCAGACGGTAGAATCAGCTTTCTTTATTTGTAATTTTTAGAAGAAAAAAACATAAGGCAGAGGGGATCCCTGGGTAGCTCAGTGGTTTAGAGCCTGCCTTTGGCCCAGGGCATGATCCTGGAGGCACAGGATCGAGTCCCACGTCGGGCTCCCTGCATGGAGCCTGCTTCTCCTTCTGCCTGTGTCTCTGCCTCTCTCTCTCTCTCTGTCTCTCATGAATAAATAAAATCTTAAAAAACACACACACACACACAAGACATAAAACAAAATTTTAAAAAACAGTTTTTCATTCCATTATTATACTCCATCCATTCTTAGGTACAATGAATGTCCTGACATTGGAATGAATTTTGTTTTTGGATGAGTGAATGAGACTGAATTTTATTATTTCCTTTGTGATTGTTTTGCATATTGGACATCATAAAAATTAAATATAATAATATAAACTTCCAAAAAAATCCTTTGAGTAAGAATTCATACTGCTGAGGCCCTGACGATTGTGACCATTTAAGACCTTATTGAAATTATTTTAAATGTTGTATTTAACTAAAATCTCCATTCATTTTAAAATTTTCCTTAGGGGAGAATATATTCATTGCCTCATTTTGTAGGAGGAAACTTAGAGGACTTAGCTTATAACTGATGGAAAGAAGTTATGGATAGACATTTAATTCAAGTGTCTGTGATTACAAACGGATAAAGTATGCTAAGGTTTTGACCTTTGCAAAAGGGATTAGAGTAATGCAATGTAAGATAGGAAGTATAAAGGTAATTTTACCATTTTGCTATATTGAAAAAAATATATAACAACATCATACAATGTTCCATTAGAAACAAATATACAACAGACATTTTTTTCATAAACATAATTTTCCACTAATTATTCTGGTATATATTTAAAGGAATAGAATTATTAAGTAAAATATGAACTTTATAATTATTAACATATATTGTTAAATTGTTTTCCAAATTGTTTATTCCAGTTTATACACAAAACTGTGTAACACTACAAAAACTGAGACTCTGTATTCTTCTTTTGGTGCTGTTTTGTTTTGTTTTGTTTTATAATAGATTGACATCTTACCTTAATATTTTAACTTGAATTTTTTTATGACTGGAGAGTTCAATATATTTGCATTTGTTTGGTCTCACATTCATTTTACATACACTACTGGTGCATTTATTATTGCCAGATTAGAACAATCAATCCATTCTTCTCACACTTCTTTCTTTAGCGTGTGTATACTGAATTTATATGTCTATGTATGCTTATACATGCGTATGATCAAGAACAACAATACTTGCATGATTTCTGAGGTTATTTATAGTCCCAGTACTCAGTGCATAAATTCTATGATGGCAAAAACAATGATGTGTTTACCACTGTGTCTAAAGTGTCTTGAATGAATCAGACACATCAGAGGTGCTCAAAAACACTCAAAGACTAATTTAACCTGGTATTGTAAGGTTTTTATTCTATTAGCACTTAAACAAAAATACTTTGAAAGTAATTTAAAAGCTGTCAGGAGGCTTGGAAGATGGCAGAGTAGGAGGACCCTAAACTCACCTTATTTTATGGATACAACTAGATAACATTCACGTCAACATAAATAACCCAGAAAACGACCAGAAGACTGGTAGAAAAAAAACTCCACAACTAAAGGTAGTGAAGAGGCCACACTGCAGAAAATAGGAAGGGAGAAGACCTGCAGTGGGGATCTAAACAGATTGAGGGCTGTCTGTGGGAGGGAGGGACTCACAGGCACAGAGAGGGGAAAGAAACAGAATTTCACACCAAAGAGACTGCGTGGTGAAGACAAATCTCCATAACATTTGGCTTTGAAAACCAGAGGGGCCAAATTTGGGAGTTCTTACAACCAGTAGGATTTAAAGTCTGGAATTTTAAAAATCAGGGGGCAGTTTTGAGTGAGGCAGAAGACAAGCAAGTACCTTGTTAAAATTGCATACCCTGCCCACATGCACTTTGCAAATCCAGTCCAGCTGGTCCTGGTGGTGATAGCTATAGGTCTCATTTCACAGTAGACCACTGTGCACCTTGTTAAAACTGTACCATGCCCCACCAACCAGATCTGATGATGGCAGCACATTGCCTGTCACCAACACAGAAAACTTGTGAACACTTCATGCTGCATGCCTTGCTGCTTCCAATACGCTCTTGGCTGGAGCCTCTTTGAACCAGGGCCTGGAAGTGTGCAAACAATCCCAGCAACGGCCAGCACCCTTTTAATGTAACTCCTGCCCTGGGGTTAAGGGAAGATAACTACACACACTAATCAGACTGCAGCCCCAGCAGTGGGTTGCAGGCAGACAGCTGGTCTGATTGCAAGCCTTGCCCGCCAATGAAAGCCTCTCAGGGAACAAACAACACAGGGAAAGTGCCCTGCAATTTGGTGCTACTGCATTTCTGGCAAACACCTCATCTGAATAAGCTCAAGTTCACAGCAGCACCAGGCTGGGCTGCTAACACCACAGAAACCAAACACTGCCCACAACAGGCAAAGAGAGACACTGCAGATGGCTGAACTAAAAGAAAAAGCAGCCAAGACACAAAGCAAGTGACACCAACACACATAGGAGACACCACTGAAGCAACAGATTGTGGTAAATAGGGGACCCCTCACTGTAGGGCATTATAGGACCTCTTCTTCATAAGGCCATTACTTTCAGGTATAGTAAACAGAGCTGACTTTCCTAATACATAGAAACAGACACAGAAACTTACATAGAAACTTAGACAGAAGGAGGAGACAGAAGAATATGTTCCAAATTGAAGAACAGATCAGAAATCACAGCCAGAGATCTAAGCAAAATAGAGATAAGATAGATATTAGGTGATGCCTGAGTGGCTCAGCCGTTGAACATCTGCCTTCAGCTCAGAGCATGATCCCAGGTGCAGGGATCTAGTCCCATATCAGGCTCCCTGTGAGGAGCCTGCTTCTCCCTCTGCCTATGGTTCTGACTCTCTTTTTGTGTCTCTCATGAATAAATAATAAAATCTTCTTTAAAAAGGTAGATATTAAGATAGAGAATTTAAAGTAATGATCATAAAGGTATTCATTGTATTTGAGAAAAGAATGGTGGACATCAGTGAGACCCTTACCAAAGAGATAAAAAAAAAGAACCAATCAGAGATGAAAAACACAATAAATAAAATTAAAAATACACTATATGGAATAAATAGCAGACTAGAAGAAGCAGAATAAGTGACCTAGAAGACAGAGCAATGGAAAGTAATCAAGCTGAGCAAGTGAAGGAAAAAAGATTATGCAAAATTAGAATAGACTTAGGGAACTCAGCAGCTCTGTCAAGCACAATAACATTCATACTATAGGGACTTCAGAAGAAGAGAGAGAGAAGAGGAGGTAGAAAATTTATTTGAAGACATAATAACTGAAAACTTTCCTACTCTAAGGAAGGAGATAAATATCTAGATCCAAGAGACAGAGATCCCCCAACAAAATCAACCAAGAGGTCCCACTAAGACACATAGTAATTAAAATGGAAAAAAAATAGTGCTAAAGAAAGAACTTTAAAAGCAGCAAAAGATGGGCAGCCCCGGTGGCTCAGCGGTTTAGCGCCACCTTTGGTCCAGGGTGTGATCCTGGAGACCCGGTATCAAGTCCCATGTCAGGGTTCCTGCATGGAGCCTGCTTCTCCCTCTGTCTGTGTCTCTGCCTCCCTCTCTCTCTCTCTCTCTCTCTCTCTCTCTGTGTGTGTGTGTGTGTGTGTGTGTGTATCTCATGAATAAATAAATAAAATCTTTAAAAATAAATAAATAAAAGCAGCAAAAGAAAAGAACACAGTTACATACAAGGGAAACCCCATAAGATTACCAGTGGGATTTTCAACAGAAATCTTACAGACCAATAACCTGATATATTCAACGTGCTGAAAAGAAAAAAAAATGCAGCCAAAAATACTCTATCCAGCAAGGCTATCATTCAGAATATAAGGAGAGATAAAGAGTTTCACAGACAAACAAAAGTTAGAGGAATTCATGAGCCCCAAACTAGCCATACAAGAAATGTTAAAGGGGACTCTGAGTGAAAAGCAAAGGTCATAAGTAAGAGTAAAAAAAGTAGGAAGCACAAAAACAATAAAGTATATCTGTAAAACTCAGGCAAATAACTCATAAAATAAAATTATGTAAAGTATGAGTCATATACCTAAAAGGTGGGGGAAAAAGAGGAGTAAAGAATGGGTTCAAACTTAAGCAATCATCAACTTAATATAGACTGCTATATGCAGAATATGTATATACAAACCTAAAGGTAACCACAAATCAAAAATCAGTAATAGAGGGCAGCCCTGGTGACTTAGCGGTTTAGCGCCGCCTTCAGCTCTGGGCGTGATCCTGGAGACTCAGGATCGAGTCCCACGTCAGGCTCCCTGCGTGGAGCATGCTTATCCTTCTGCCTGTGTCTCTGTCTCTCTCTCTCTGTCTCTGTCTCTGTCTCTGTGTGTGTATCTAATAAATAAAAATAAAATATTTTTAAAAATCAGTAATAGCTATTCAAAAAATAAAGAGAAAGGCATCCAAGGATATCATTAAAGAAATCCAACAAACCACGAGATAAGAACAAAAGAAGAGAGAAGAACTACAAAAACAACCACAAAACAAATAACAACATGGCAATAAATACATACTTATCAGTACTTACTTTGAATGTAAATAGACTGAACACTCCAACAAAAAGTCATAAGGTGATGGAATAGATTTCTTAAAAACCAAGACCATCCATACTCTGTATATAAAAGACTCATTTCAGACTGAAAGACACCTACAGATTGGAAGTAAGGGGATGGGAAACAACTATCATGCAAACAGATATCAAAAGAAAGCCAGGTAGAAATACTTATATTGGACAAACTAGGTCTTAAAATAAGGACTGTACTGAGACAAAAAAGGACACTACATAATAATAAAGGGGACAAGCCAACAAGAAGATATAACAACTGTAAATATGGATGTATGCAATATGGGAGCACTCAGATACCTAGAACAGTTAATAACAAATATAAAAGAACTAATAAATAGTAAGACAATCATAGTAGGGGACTTTAACCCTCCTCCACTTACATTAATGGATAGATCATCCAAACAGAAAATCAACAAGGAAATGAGAGCTTTGAAGGACATACTGGATTGGATAAAGTTAATACATATATTCAGAACATTCCATCCTAAAATAGCAGAATGCACATTCTTTTCAAGTGCACTTGGAACATTCTCCAGAATAAATCACATATTAGGTCAGAAAACAAGTTTGGGCAAACTCGAAAGATTGAAGTCATAGCATACATTTTTTTCTGACCAGAATGCTATGAAACTAGGAAACAACCACAAGAAAAAAAAATCTGGAAAGAGCACAAATACATGGAGGTTAAACAATATGCTCCTTAACAATGAATGGATCAAAAAAGAAATCAAAGAAAAAATTAAAAATTACATGGAAGCAAATGAAAATGAACACATAATGGTCTAAAACCTTTGGGATGCAGCAAAAGCAGCTCTAAAAGGAAAGTTTATAACAATTCAGATCTACCTCAAGATTATATGAAAAATCCATAGTGAACACCATACTCAATGGGAAAATACTGAAAGCTTTTCCCTTAAGATCAGGAACAAGACAAGACGTTCATTCTCACCACGATTGTTCAACATAGTACTGGAAGTCCTAGACACCACAATCAGATTAAAAAAAAAAGAGAGAAAAGGCTTCCAAATCAGTAAGGAAGAAGTGAAATTTTCAATATTGCAGATGACATATTACTATGTATAGAAAGCCCTTAAGATACCACAAAAAAAAAAACAACACACTACTAGAATTGATAAATGAATTCAATTTAGTTGCAGGATACAAAATAAATGTACAGAAATCTGTTCCAAACCAATAATGAAACAGCACAAAGAGAAATAAAGAAAAGCGATCTCACTTACAAATGTACCAAATATAATAAAGTATCTAGGAATAAACTTAACCAAAAAGGTGGAAGATTCATACTCAAAACTATCCAACATTGATGAAAGAAATTGAAGACAACACAAACACAACACGAACAAGGAAAAGCATTCTATGCTCATAGATTGGAAGGACATTGTTAGAATGTCTATACTACTGGAAGCGATCTACACATTTAATGCAATCCCTGTCAAAATACCAACAGCGTTTTTCACAGAACTAGAAAAAAACTCCTAAAATTCGTATGGAAACACACAAAACCCCAACTAGCCAAACCAATCTTGAAAAAGAAAAACAAAACTGGAGGTATCACAATTCTGGACTTCAAAATATATTACAAAGCTGTAGTAATCAAAACAGTCTGGTACTGGCACAAAAATAGACATGTAGGTCTAAAGAACAGGCAGAAAGCCCAGAAACAAACCCACAATTATATGGCCAATGATGTTCAACAAATGAGGCCAGAATATGCAATGGGAAAAAGACAGTCTCTTCAACACTGTGTTGGGAAAATTGAACAGTGACATGAAAAAGAATGACACTGGACCACTTTCTTAAACCGTACACAAAAATTAACTCAAAATGGATTAAGGATGTAAATGTGGGACCTTCTCTTTTTTCAGAAAAATCCTAGAATAGATCACAGGCAGTAAATTGACATCAGCCATAACATCTTTCTATATATGTCTCCTGAGGCAAGGGAAACAAAAAATAAACTATTGGGATCACATCAAAATAAAAACCTTCTGCACAGCACAAAAACAACAAACAAAACTAAAAGACAACCTACTGAATGGAAGAAGATACTTGCAAATGACATATCCAATAAAAGATTACTATCCACAATATATAAAGAACTTACACAACTCAACACCAAAAAAAAAAAAAAATCCAACTTAAAAATGGACAGAAGAGGGATCCCTGGGTGGCGCAGCGGTTTGGCGCCTGCCTTTGGCCCAGGGCGCGATCCTGGAGACCCGGGATCGAGTCCCACGTCGGGCTCCCAGTGCATGGAGCCTGCTTCTCCCTCTGCCTGTGTCTCTGCCTCTCTCTCTCTCTCTCTCTGTGACTATCATAAATAAATAAAAGTTAACAAAAAAATTTAAAAAAAAAAAATGGACAGAAGACATAAACTGACATTTCTCCAAGGAAGACATCCAGATAGCCAACAGACATATGAAAAGATGCTCACTGTCACTAAATATCAGGGAAATGCAAATAAAAATCACAATGAGGTATCACCTCACACCTGTCAAAATGGATAAAATCAAAACTCAAGAAAGAACAAATACGGGCAAAGATGTGAAGTGAAAGGAATCCTCACGCATTTTTGGTGGGAATGCAAACTGATGCAGCCACTGTGGAAAATAGTATGGCAGTTCCTCAAAAAAATTAAAAATATAACTGCCTTATGATCTAGTAATTGCAATACTGAGTATTTATCCAAAGAATGTGAAAACACTAATTCAAAGGAATTTATGTACTCCTAAGCTTATTGCAGCATTATTTACAATAGCCAAATTATGGAAGAAGCCCAAGTGTCCACCGATAGATGAATGGATAAAGAAGAGGTGGTCTATGCATATACAATAGAGTATTATTCAGCCATAAAAAGAATGATATCTTGCCATTTGCAATGGTATTGATGGAGAGAGAGAGTATAATGCTAAGTAAGTCATTCAGAGAAAGACAAATACCATATGATCACCCTCACAGATAGAATGTAAGAGAAACAAAACAAATAAACAAAGGAAAAAGAGAGAGAGAGAGAGAGAGAGAGAGAAACCAAAAAACAGACTCTTAACTATAGAGAATAAATTGATGGTAGGAGCAGGGGGTTGGGTGAAATAGGTGAAGAGAATTAAGAAAGAGTACACTTATCATGATGAGCAGGGGGTATTACATGGAGTTCTGAGTCACTATATTGTACACTCAAAACCGCAGGCCGGGTAACTAAGAAGCAACAAACATCTCTTTCTGCTGGTTCTGGAGGGTAGAAATTCGAGATCAGTGCACCAGCATTGCTGAGTGAGGGGACCTCTTCCTGGCTCATAGCTGGCTCCTTCTTGTTGTGTCCTCACATGTTGGAAGAGCTGAGGGTCTCTCTACAGCCTCTTTTATAAGGAACTAATCCCATCCATGAGGGCTCTACTTTCAGTGGTTTAAGTGCCTCCCAAAGACCACGCTTACGAACACTAACACCTTTGGGGGTTAAGATTTCAACATATGAAATTTGAGGTGACACATTAAACCATTGCACATGTGTAAGAAGAAAACTGCTGAAACTGTAACAAATTTTTAGGGGCTGAGTGTGGGCTCGCATGTTAGCTTAGAAATCTCCAGGAGTTCCAGACAAAAGGGGCCTCCACACACATCCACTGACCTTTTTTTTTTTTTTTTTCATGAGTGTTCATCAGCGCCCATGGTCAAGGCTGGACATAGGAGAACTCAGAAATATCTCCTGAGGCACAGGAGGAAATTGGGAGGACGGGAGGAAACTCTCCCACACTTGGGGCCTTACCCCATCCTGAGGAGGAGGCAGGGTCCACCTACAGCTGTGGGAGGAGATATGACAGGGGTGTGCCTGGTGTCTAGGCACGCCATGCCTCCTGCTATCTGTGTGGAGTGCAAGACAACAGAGAGAAGCCCTCTCTTATCCAGCCTTAAACCAAACACCAGGTAATTGATATAGTTGGAGGAAAGAGGGGCAGAAAGAGTTGAGAGGGAAATGTCTCCAGGCCTACTGCGGTCTGAGAATGTTTCAGGACAACTAGGAGACACTTCAGAGCATCACACACAGGACAAGAGAGTGTCCATCTACTGCTGGGAGAGCGACAGGGAAGCACAGGTGCATGGGCAGCTGGCGTGTGAGGACACAGCAACAGAATTCAAACACTCTCTCTGGGCGCCTCTGCCCAGGCATCCCTCCAGGCACTCTAATGCCAAGACTTGATAAGGCAAAGTTTAGGATCTGTATTCAAATAATTAGGAGACTCTGGTAAACTGAATATAGCCAAAACAACAAATCCCAGACTTGTCTTGACTATTCTATATTTTCTGAATACCCCCATGCCTCCCACACACTCTGGGTCTGATAGAAGTGTGCTTTTTTTTGTGAGCATAAATATCATTTACTGCATTTTTTTCTCTTCTGTACACAATATATAGCAATTCAATAAAAAATTCAAGGCATATTTTAAAAAACAATAAAATATGAGTCATCATTAAGAGAGGAAATACTTAATAGACTCAGACAGATATAGCCCAGATGTTGATACTATCACACACAAAAAATTAAAATAATTGTGGTATATATATATATATATATGTGTGTGTGTGTGTGTGTGTGTGTGTGTGTATGTGTGTGTGTGCGTGTGTGTGTGAAAAGATCTAGTGGCAATAGTGGAAAACATAAGTGAAAAAATTGGGAAATTTCAGCAGATATATAGAAAGCATTAAAAAAGAAAATATCAAAAATGGAAATGCAGTGTCAAGGATGAGAATATTTTGGTTTCTTTGCTTTTTTGGTTGTAGGTAGGCTAATCAGGAGATTGGACATAGCCCAGGCAAGAATTATATAAGCCTTAACAAAAGGTCAATAGTAGAAGAAAATGGAATAAAACACCATAGATCTGTTAAACAATATTTTTTAAAAGGTCTAGCATATATATGTTATAACATGTGTATATATAGCATACGTATATATAACATGCATATATACAACATATATACACATATAATTTGTACTTGATTTATTATATATAATATGTAATATAATACATATAATCAATCAAATAATATATAATATAATAATAAAGTGATATATAATAAATCAAATACAAATCAGTATTTTTGAGATTTTTTGAATTGGATTAATAAAGTTTTTTTCCTTTAAAAGAACTACATACTGAGGATCCGTGGGTAGCTCAGTGGTTTAGCATTGCCTTCAGCCCAGGGCCTGATCCTGGAGACCCGGGATCAAGTCCCACGTCGGGCTCCCTGCATGGAGGCTGCTTCTCTCTCTGCCTGTGTCTCTGCCTCTCTCTCTCTTTCTATGTCTCTCATGAATAAATAAATAAAATCTTAAAAAAATAAGAGAACTACATACTAAAATGTATATATTGATTATCTCTGAGAAGGGTAATTACACTTAACAATATTTTCATTTGACCAATTTTCTCTAAAGAACATACATTTATTGCACAACACTTCAAAAACATAAAGAAAATTAAAATCATAATTATTGTCTTTCAAATACCAAAAACCTGAACTTTTAACTCATTGTTAGTGAAAAAGAACCATAAGCTACTTCACTTTAGCAAAATTTACATCCTTTCATGAGTGATTTGTTTACTTCTCTCAATTATTCAGCTTTATTTGCAGAAATGTGATAGCAGAGGGGGATGTGCAAAATGATTCATCATACATTTTTTTCTCTGGCACACCATTATTGAGTATTCTCTGTAAGTCAGAAGCAGAGCTAAATACTGGTTTATGATGGGTCAATATTTCCTGATTATAAATATTACTTGGTTCATATTAGCTCCTCAAAAAATCTTTGCTGAGTGAATGACTGTATCTAGACATTGTGATTAGCAAGATAAGTCTAAATTAGACTTTCTTAAAGCATTATTTCTAACATACACAAAGGTACTAAGTAGGCATATATGGTATGATGGTAGTACAGAGGAGACAGTAAACAGTTTGGTAGGAGTTATGAAGGAATAGGAGGAAACAAATTAAACAATTATTTATAGAGAGAGTTATTAGGCTTGATTTTGAAGAATGCGTAAATTCAGATACTCACCCTTTAATAAATACATAGGCCTTGTTCTGGGTGAGTGTAAAGCATGATGAATATAAAATGATGAGCAGTAATACAAAAATGTTTCCTGAATTCATGGAATTTACAGTACAATTAAAAAAGGTGGAATAATCAAATGATCACTCAAATATATAATTATAAAATATTCAAATAAGCTAGAGTGAGGGGTCAAGAAAGTGAGAAAGCTTAATGTGCTTTTTAGGCAAAATGATTGATCTGCCAGGTACAAAAGGTGAAGAAAACACATTTTGAATTCTGGATCCGCCACCAAGCATTAGGCTCATCAGAGTAAGTGATGGAAGAAGATTTTGGTGAGGCTAGCAAAGCTAAATCCTCATTTGTTGTATATTCTATTTTAAAACACTTAATTTGGAAAACAGAACGAGTTGAAATGGCTCACCCTTCAAATTAGCTAAGAATATTTGGAAGAAACCAATAGACTCAGGGCACTATTTAGCGTTTCGACCAAGCTACCTTGAAACTTTCTTCTCTTGCACAGATTTTGTGAATTATGCAAATTATATTTGCCACCAAGAGGTAAGAGTAAACTAGACTTTAATTACAGTTGTCAGTGGTGAAAACAAAGCAACGAAATCAAAGAGTATGTCGCATACAGGAAGAGCAGGAGCTGCGGGTATGACTCCAAGTATGATGTATTATACCCCAGACTGAGAAAACAGTAACTGGAATACATTTATAAGGCAGTAAGAACATGAAATGCATATTTTGAAAGTTCTTTGCAGTAAATGTAAGCAGGTTTATTGTCATTATCATGGGCTGGTGGCTTTTTCTAAGGGTAAACAGAAAGCTCTGTTTTATGCTCATATCTAATCCTTTTTAATTACAGGAATGCAGAGTTTAATTGGATGAACACAATTCCAAGGATTTGCTAAATTCATTGCCATTCATAGAATTGCAACATGTTTCAATTTGGAAATGATTAAAATATAGGCTCTTTTCACTTGAAGAAACTGAGGCATAGAGAGTAGAAGTAATTTACTCACAGTCAAACAGAGTAAATGACTGAGTCCGGAATATGATCTAGATCTAATTCTAAACTGCCTGTGGTAACATTACATTATGAAAAAAGTAAAACGAAGTAAAGCACATTTTATCCCTATTTCAGGAATATACGTTCAAACTTCAACTTCCAAGGAACACAATCAAGAGTAGTATCTTATCTAGGGGCAGTCCCGGGTGTGCCAGTCAATTAAGCATTTGACTCGTGATTTCAGCTCAGGTCATGATCTCATGGTTGTGGAATCAAACCCCATATCACGCTCCATGCTGGGCATGGAGCCTACTTGGGATTCTCTCTCTCCCTCTTTACTGCTCATCCCCCTACTTGCACATACACTACCCACGCCCGTCTCTACACACACACACACACACACACACACACACACACACACACAGATAAATCTCTTCTAAAAAAGGGACCTGGGGGGATCCCTGTGTGGCTCAGTGGTTTAGCACCTGCCTTCCACCCAGGGCATGATCCTGGAGTCCTGGGATTGAGTCCCACATCAGGCTCCTTGCATGGAGCCTGCTTCTCTCTCTCTGTGTCTCTCATGAATAAATAAATAAAATCTTTTTAAAAAATTAAATTAAATTAAATTAAATTAAATTAATTAAATTAAAAAGTGACCTGATAAATAATATTAGGTAAACTTGTTCATTTGAGTCCCAGTTCAGTCTCTTTAAATGATGGGCATGAACCATGAAGCAAAGAAAGACAACATATACATATATCTTATATTTATGATACATAAGTCATAATAAATACACATATATATATATATATATATATATATATATATATATAATGCTAAACACTGTTTTAAGGTATTTATATCCACTTAACCATGTACCCACTTGTATCCACTTAGCCCGCATAAACATCATGGCAAATGAAGCATGTGCAATGACAACAAAATATTTTGAGCAGAGGAGTGACATAATCTCATTGAAGACTAAACATCATGTAGTTTAATGTGTTGATGATATACACTGTGTGTTGGCAGGGTAGCTGGCAGGGACAGAATCAGAATGACAAGTTATGAAGCCAGTGCAATAATCCGGTAGACAAATGGTCCTTACCACCCTGTGGTAGGGTGGAAGTGATACCAAATTGTTGACAGCTGGCAGTTTCAATGTTTCGAAAACAGTGCTGACAAGTTTAGCTGACAGATTGGCAGCATCTCCTTGTAGGATATATCTCCTTTTTAGGCCTCCTGTTAGTTATGGCAGACTGTGAAGAGTGCAGGACCGAAGTCAAACGGCCCTGCATCGGATTCAGGCTTCTCCACTCTTGGTAGAAACTTAAGTGACTTCGTATCTCTGATGTTTAATTATTTAATATGTAAAATTTGAGAGATAATTTCTATATCATAGAGTTGTTTGTGAATCAAACAAAATTAGGTTGAAACAAGCCCATTTTTCATAAGTAATAAAAATAGATAGTATTTATTAGGGGGTTAGCATGCAACAGGTACTGTACAGGTTTTTGACATATAATTAAATTCTCAAACTCTGGAAAGAAGTTTCTGTGATTATCTCTTATTTTACTCACAAAGAAGACAAAGCTTTAAGATTTCAATTTCAATTAACTTATCTAAGACCCTACAAATTATGTGTTATGTAATTAAAGACATGTAAAACTCTGACATGGTAAAATTCCATATTATATTCCAGTTTATTTAAAGCACTAGACTAAAATCTGAAAGGTAATAAGCAGCACAGAAAAGCAAGAGATACATACTCACAAAATAAGAAGATAATATCAAGTATTTCAGGATGAGTCACAGGCTTGTGAAACCATTATATTTCTCAAACCCATGACCAGTTCTTCATGAAGAACTCCTCTCTTCTCAAATAAAACCTTAAAAGATTCCCATAAATTCTGGATAAATATTATAATGTAGATACATCACCTTACTTTCCAGATTCCCACAGAAATGAACAAAAGGATATGTAAAATATGAAACTTTTATCAACAACAGATCTGGGTGCCACCCACATGTTAGAAATTTTAAGACAAAAAAGAGCAAGTAAGGACCAAATAAGAAGGGAACACTTAGCTATTTACGCTAGTGAAAAGTACTTTCTCTAAGAAGTAGAAAGAGACTACTTACTACAAATAAACTAAAAACTAGAAAAATGGTAGGCACTAGAGATAATAGAAAAATCCTTTAGAGGTCTCTGGAGAGGCCACAATCACTCTATGCAACAAAACATAGGATGCCATGGAAGACTTTTTTTCTCAGATGACTCTAGACGAACACGCTTATGGTGCCTCCTCTTATCCACAGTTCCTGGTATTCACACCCTTTGTGTTCCTTGATCCTTAAGTGTGAATGGGACCTGTTACTTGCAAAGAAGTACGTGATTATGTGTGCTTATTTATGTGATTATGTTATATAAGACTGCAGCAGCCATCTGGTAAGGAGGCAAGCAGCCATGTTAGGAAACTCTCCATGACAAGGGACTGCAGATGTACTCTAGGAGCTGAGCGAGGCCTCAAAAAAAAAAAAAAAAAAAAAAAAAAAAAACAAAAAACAAACAAAAACCTAAGCTGCCAACAACACGAAAGCAGTTCTTTCCCCAGTCAAGCCTCCAGATAAGAACTCTGCACTGACCAACAACCTGATTGCAACCTTATGTGACCATAAACAGGAGCAAGTTAAACTGTTCCTGGGCTCATGATCCACAGAAAATGTGAGATAATAAATGTATGGTTTATTTTAAAGCTGCTAACTTTGTGGCAGTATTGGTACACAGCAGTATATAACTAAGTACAAGTAAGAAGTAAATTAGGATAATTGCTATTTGTAATCTCAACAAGTTAATAGGACACAGCATTAATAGCACCAGTTTAGATAGCCATAATAAATGAATGGTTTGAAAACTTGACAGACTTCATAGAAGAGAAGGGTGCAATTGAGACATTAAATACCACAAATGACTTTGAAAGGATATGTAAATTTGTTCAGGATGTGTTGATGGGTTTGCAAGTAATCTATATCTTTATTTATCTATGTGACAAGATGGATTTCAAGAATATCTACACTATCAGTTAATAATGCTTCACTCTGAGGTAAGAATGTAAGTCATTTTTTTCCATTAACTTTTATTTATTTTTTTTTATCAAATTGAAAAATACATAGTTATTTGCCTCTGCCATTGCCCTAACTTCCTGATTGACTTTTCTTTTTTTTAATTTGCACACAGTTACAAGTCCCTCTTTGTGGTATCTAGTTCCGTGATTTCTGACAATTCCATACAATTGTGTATATAATACACAACCATTCTACTTCTCTCTAAAATACCCTTGTGCAATCCTTTTGTAGTTAACCCATTCCTAGAATTTCAAACCCTGCTAATCATTTAACTATTTCTATCCCTATTATTTTCTTTTTGCCTGAATGCCATGTACATGTCATTGGGATCTGGCTACTTTCATTTAGTAAAATGCCCTTAAGTTTCATTCATGTGGTTTCATGAATAGGTGATTGTTTCAGCATTATTTTTTTATAATAAATTTATTTTTTATTGGTGTTCACTTTGCCAACATACAGAATAACACCCAGTGCTCATCCCCTCAAGTGCCCCCTCAGTGCCTGTCACCCATTCAACCCCACCCCCACCCTCCTCCTCTTCCACCACCCCTAGTTCGTTTCCCAGAGTTAGGAGTCTCTATGTTCTGTCTCCCTTTCTGATATTTCCCACACATTTCTTCTCCCTTCCCTTATATTCCCTTTCACTATTATTTATATTCCCCAAATGAATGAGAACATATAATGTTTGTCCTTCTCCGATTGACTTACTTCACTCAGCATAATACCCTCCAGTTGCATCCACGTTGAAGCAAATGGTGGGTATGTGTCGTTTCTAATGGCTGAGTAATATTCCATTGTATACACAGACCACATCTTCTTTATCCACCATCTTTTGATGACACCGAGGCTCCTTCCACAGTTTGGCTATTGTGGCCATTGCTGCTAGAAACATCGGGGTGCAGGTGTCCCGGCGTTTCATTGCATCTGAATCTTTGGGGTAAATCCCCAACAGTGCAATTGCTGGGTCGTAGGGCAGGTCTAGTTTTAACTCTTTGAGGAACCTCCACACAGTTTTCCAGAGTGGCTGCACCAGTTCACATTCCCACCAACAGTGTAAGAGGGTTCCCTTTTCTCCGCATCCTCTCCAACATTTGTGGTTTCCTGCCTTGTTAATGTTCCCCATTCTGACTGGTGTGAGGTGGTATCTCATGGTGGTTTTGATTTGTATTTCCCTGATGGCAAGTGATGCAGAGCATTTTCTCATGTGCATGTTGCCCATGTCTATGTCTTCCTCTGTGAGATTTCTCTTCATGTCTTTTGCCCATTTCATGATTGGATTGTTTGTTTCTTTGGTGTTGAGTTTAATAAGTTCTTTATAGATCTTGGAAACTAGCCCTTTATCTGATACGTCATTTGCAAATATCTTCTCCCATTCTGTAGGTTGTCTTTTAGTTTTGTTGACTGTATCCTTTGCTGTGCAAAAGCTTCTTATCTTGATGAAGTCCCAATAGTTCATTTTTGCTTTTGTTTCTTTTGCCTTCGTGGATGTATCTTGCAAGAAGTGACTGTGGCCGAGTTCAAAAAGGGTGTTGCCTGTGTTCTCCTCTAGGATTTTGATGGAATCTTCTCTCACATTTAGATCTTTCATCCATTTTGAGTTTATCTTTGTGTATGGTGAAAGGGAGTGGTCTAGTTTCATTCTTCTGCATGTGGATGTCCAATTTTCCCAGCACCATTTATTGAAGAGACTGTCTTTCTTCCAGTGGATAGTCTTTCCTCCTTTATCAAATACTAGTTGACCATAAAGTTCAAGGTCTACTTCTGGTTTCTCTATTCTGTTCCATTGATGTATGTGTCTGTTTTTGTGCCAGTACCACACTGTCTTGAGGACCACAGCTTTGTAGTACAACCTGAAATCTGGCATTGTGATGCCCCCAGATATGGTTTTCTTTTTTTAAAATTCCCCTGGCTATTCAGGGTCTTTTCTGATTCCACACAAATCTTAAAATAATTTGTTCTAACTCTCTGAAGAAAGTCCATGGTATTTTGATAGGGATTGCATGAAACGTGTAAATTGCCCTGGGTAACATTGACATTTTCACAATATTAATTCTGCCAATCCATGAGCATGGAATATTTTTCCATCTCTTTGTGTCTTAGTCAATTTCTTTCAGAAGTGTTCTATAGTTTTTAGGGTAAAGATCCTTTACCTCTTAGGTTAGGTTTATTCCTAGGTATCTTATGCTTCTGGGTGCAATTGTAAATGGGATTGACTCCTTAATTTCTCTTTCTTCAGTCTCATTGTTAGTGTATAGAAATGCCATTGATTTCTGGGCATTGATTTTGTATCCTGCCATGCTGCCAAATTGCTGTATGAGTTCTAGCAATCTTGGGGTGGAGGCTTTTGGGTTTTCTATGTAGAGTATCATGTCATCAGTGAAGAGGGAGAGTTTGACTTCTTCTTTGCCAATTTGAATGCCTTTAATGTCTTTTGTTGTCTGATTGCTGAGGCTAGGACTTCCAGTACTATGTTGAATAGCAGTGGTGAGAGTGGACATCCCTGTCTTGGTCCTGATCTTAGGGGAAAGGCTCCCAGTGCTTCCCCATTGAGATTGATATTTGCTGTGGGCTTTTCACAGATGGCTTTTAAGATGTCAAGAAATGTTCCCTCTATCCCTACACTCTGAAGAGTTTTGATCAGGAATGGATGCTGTATTTTGTCAAATGCTTTCTCTGCATCTAATGAGAGGATCATATGGTTCTTGGTTTTTCTCTTGCTGATATGATGAATCACATTGATTGTTTTACGAGTGTTGAACCAGCCTGTGTCCCAGGGATAAATCCTACTTGGTCATGGTGAATAATTTTCTTAATGTGTTGTTGGATCCTATTGGCTAGTATCTTGTTGAGAATTTTTGCATCCATGTTCATCAGGGATATTGGTCTGTAATTCTCCTTTTTGGTGTGGTCTTTGTCTGGTTTTGGAATTAAGGAGATGCTGGCCTCATAGAACGAATTTAGAAGTACTCCATCTCTTTCTATCTTTACAAACAGCTTTAGTAGGATAGGTATGGTTTCTTCTTTAAACGTTTGATAGAATTGATAGAATTCCCCTGGACTTTTGTGTCTTGGGAGGTTTTTGATGACTGCTTCAATTTCCTCCCTGGTTATCGGCCTGTTCAGGTTTTCTATTTCTTCCTGTTCCAGTTTTGGTAGTTTGTGGCTTTCCAGGAATGCGTCCATTTCTTCTATATTGCCTAATTTATTGGCGTATAGCTGTTCATAATACGTTTTTAAAATCGTTTGTATTTCCTTGGTGTTGGTAGTGATCTCTCCTTTCTCATTCATGATTTTATTAATTAGAGTCTTCTCTCTCTTCCTTTTAATAAGGCTGGCTAATGGTTTATCTATCTTATTAATTCTTTCAAAGAACCAACTCCTGGTTTTGTTGATCTATTCCACAGTTCTTCTGGTCTCGATTTCGTTGAGTTCTGCTCGAATCTTAATTAACTCTTTTCTTCTGCTGGGTGTAGGATCTGTCTGCTGTTTTTTCTCTAGCTCCTTTATGTGTAAGGTGAGCTTTTGTATTTCAGTTCTTTCCAGATTTTGAATGGATGCTTGTATTGCGATGTATTTCCCCCTTAGGACTGCTTTTGCTGCATCCCAAAGATTTTGTACGGTTGTATCTTCATTCTCATTAGTTTCCATGAATCTTTTTAATTCTTCCTTAATTTCTTGGTTGACCCTTTCATCTTTTAGCAGGATGGTCCTTAACCTCCACGTGTTTGAGGTCCTTCCAAACTTCTTGTTGTGATTTAGTTCTAATTTCAAGGCATTATGGTCTGAGAATATACAGGGGACTATCCCGATCTTTTGGTATCAGTTCAGACCCGATTTGTGACCCAGTATGTGGTCTATTCTGGAGAAAGTTCCATGTGCACTTGAGAAGAATGTGTATTCAGTTGAGTTTGGATGTAAAGCTCTGTAGATATCTGTGAAATCCATCTGGTCCAGTGTATCATTTAAAGCTCTCGTTTCTTTGGAGATGTGCTTAGAAGACCTATCGAGTATAGAAAGAGCTAGATTGAAGTCACCATGTGTAAGTGTATTATTACCTAAGTATTTCTTCACTTTGGTTATTAATTGATTGATATATTTGGGAGCTCCCACATTTGGGGCATATATATTGAGGATTGTTTAGTCCTCTTGTTGGATAGATCCTTTATGTCTGATATAGTGTCCCTCTTCATCTTTCACTACAGTCTTCGGGGTAAATTTTGGTTTATCTGATATGAGGATGGCTGCCCCTGCTTTCTTTTGAGGACCATTTGAATGGTAAATGGTTCTCCAACCTTTTATTTTCAGGCTGTAGGTGTCCTTCTATCTAAAATGAGTCTCTTGTAGACAGCAAATAGATGGGTCCTGCTTTTTTGTCCAGTCTGAAACCCTGCGCCTTTTGATGGAGTCATTAAGCCCGTTCACGTTCAGAGTTACTATTGACAGATATGAGTTTAGTGTCACCATGATATCTATTCAGTCCTTGTTTTTGTGGATTGTTCCACTGAACTTCTTCTTAAAGGGAAATTTTAAGAGTCCCCCTTAAAATTTCTTGCAGAGCTGGTTTGGAGGTCACATATTCTTTCAGTTCCTGCCTGTCTTGGAAGCTCTTTATCTCTCCTTCCATTTTGAATGAGAGCCTTGCTGGATAAAGTATTCTTGGTTGCATGTTCTTCTCATTTAGGACCCTGAATATATCCTGCCAGCCCTTTCTGGCCTGCCAGGTCTCTGTGGAGAGGTCTGCTGTTACCTAATACTCCCCATAAAAGTCAAGGATTTCTTGTCTCTTGCTGCTTTAAGGATCTTCTCTTTATCTTTGGAATTTGCAAGCTTCACTATTAAATGTCGAGGTGTTGAACGGTTTTTATTGATTTTAGGGGGGGATCTCTCTATTTCCTGGATCTGAATGCCTGTTTCCCTTCCCAGATTCGGAAAGTTTTCAGCTAGGATTTGTTCAAATACATATTCTGGCCCTCTGGCCCTTTCAGCGCCCTCGGGAACCCCAATTAAACGTAGGTTTTTCTTCCTCAGGCTGTCGTTTATTTCCCTTAATCTGTCTTCATGGTCTTTTAATTGTCTGTCTCTTTTTTCCTCAGTTTCCCTCTTTGCCATCAACTTGTCCTCTATGTCACTCACTCGTTCTTCCACCTCGTTAACCCTCGTCGTTAGGACTTCTAGTTTGGATTGCATCTCATTCAACTGATTTTTAATTTCTGCCTGATTGGATCTAAATTCTGCAGTCATGAAGTCTTTTGAGTCCTTTATGCTTTTTTCTAGAGCCACGAGTAGCTGTAAAATAGTGCTTCTGAATTGGCTTTCTGACATTGAGTTGTAATCCAGATTTTGTAACTCTATGGGAGAGAGAACTGTTTCTGATTCTTTCTTTTGAGGTGAGGTTTTCCTTCTAGTCATTTTGCTCAGTGCAGAGTGGCCAAAAACAAGTTGTATTGGGAAAAGGAGAAAAAGAGAGAGAAAGAAGGAAAGAAAAGAGGAATAAAAAAAAGAACAACAACAACAACAAAAAAACAGAAACAAAAACCACAGGGGAGTATCTTCCGATTCTGTATACTTTAAGTCCCTTGACTTCCCCTGGAACTGGTCCGTCTCGCTGGTCTTCTGGGGGAGGGGCCTGCTGTGCTGATTCTCAGGTGTTAGCATTTGGGGGAGCTGCTCTGCCCCTGCCTGGTGCAGGGCTCAGTGGGGGTTGTTCACCCCGTGAGGCCCCAGGAGGAACAGCCCCAGTGGTGGGGCCAGCTCTGGAGCCCTGGAGTCAGCCCCCGCAGTAGCTCCGGGGCTCTCCGTCTGCAGGGCCTGGAGGCTCCGGGGCGGGGCCGCTGATCTGCTCAGCTCGGGGCAGGAGCGTCCTTGCTGTCCTGGGCCCTCCCGGCCTCTGCTTGTCCCGGGGGAGGCCGGATCCTGGGCTGTGTCCCGGCGCCCTGTGCTCCGGGGCCTGCGCTGTCGGATTCGCACTCCCGCCCCGCAGCCCCCTCCGCAGAGCCACCGCCCGAGCCCCTCCGAGCTGCTCCGGGTCCCGCCGTGCGCGCTGCAGCCCTTAGGGAGCTCGGCGCACTCTCCCGGGGCAGGCGCAGGTGCCTGTTAGTGTCCCCGGGAGCCCGAGGGCATCCCCGCCTTTCTGGGGATCCTGCTCCAATTCCCCGGGAGCCCCTTTCCGCGGGGAAGGTCGGTGCAGCTCCTGCTCCTCCGGGACGGGGCTCTCCTGTCCTGGGGACACTCGCCCCGGCCTCAGCCCGGCTCCTCGCGGGGCCCCTCCCCCTTGGAGGCCTTTTGTGTCTTTATTTCTTTTTCCCCGTCTTCCTCCTACCTTGATAGAAGCGCGAACTCTTCTCACTGCAGCATTCCAGCTGGTCTCTCTTTAAATCTCAGGCCGAATTCGTAGATTTTCAGGATGATTTGAAGGTTATCTAGGTAATTTGGTGGGGACAGGTGACTTGGGGACCCTGCTCTTCTGCCATCTTGCCCCTTCTCCTGTTTCAGCTTTATTTTTGAGAAGTTTCCTATAGGACAGATACACCACAGTTTGTTTATCCATTTTTCCATTGTAGGACATCTGAATATGTATTAGTTTTCTAATGCAACAGTAATAAGTTACCATTAACTTAATAGCTTAAAATAACACAGATTTTTTTTATTATTAGTCAGTGGAGATCAGAGGTCCAAAATGGGTCTCATTGGACTAAAAGCAATGTGTAAGCAGGGCTATATTGCTGTCTGGAGCCTTTAGGGTAGCATCCATTTTTATGTCCTTTCCAGCTTTTAAAAGCCACTCACATTCTTGGCCTGTGGCCCTCTTCTCCCAGTTTCAATGTCAGCAATGCAAGGCTGAGTTTTCACACCATCAGTCTCTCTGGTTCTGACTTGAATTTCTCTTTCATTTTTAAGGAGCCTTATTACCTTCTTCCCACCTGGATATTTTAGGATAATTTCCGTATTTTAAAGTCAGCAGATTAGCATATACACCAACTTCAGGGATTAGGATGTAGATCTTGGAGGGATCTTTATTCTGTCCACCATAAGGCTGTTTCCAGTTTTGGGTGATCATAAATAAAACTACATTAACATAAAGCAATATTCACTTGAGTAATTGCTATGTGTGAGATAGCTGGATCATATGATAACTATGACCTCTCAAAGAAAAATATAACATTTCTTAAAGTATTAACTCTAAAAGGACTACCAAGTTGTCTTCCAAAATGGCTATATCATTTCAAACTCCCATTAGCAATGCATGAGAGCTGTTCCACATTCTTATAAGCATTTGATAATGACAGTTAAAAAAATTTTTTTAAGCATTCTAAAGGTGCCTGGGTGGGCTCAGTCAGTTAAGTGTCTGCCTTCAGCTCAGGTCATGATTTCAGGGTCCTAAGATAACTTTCCCTTTGGGCTCCCTGTTCAGTGGGGAGTCTGCTTTTTTCCTCTCCCTCTGCCCCTCCCTAGAGAGAGAGAGAGAGAGATGTTCTCTCTGTCCAATAAATAAACAAAATCTTTCAGAAAAAATTCTTTAACCATTCTGATACATGAGTAGTGGTATCTCACTGTGGTTTTATTTTGTATTTTCCTGGTGACTAATGACATTGACCATCTTTTTATGTCCTTATTTGCACATGAAATGTCTGCTTAAATGTTGTGAATATTTTTTATTGTGCTATTGGTTTTCATATTATTGAGTTTGGAGAGTTTTTATATAGTCTCAGTCAAGTAATTCATCAGATAAATGATTTGCAAACATTTTCCCCATTCTGTAAGTTGTCTTTTCCTTTGCATAACAGTGTCTTTCACAGAATGATTTTTTAAAATATTGATAGACTGCAGCTAACCAATATTTTCTTTTATGGATTATGCCTTTGATTTTTAAAAACTCTTTAATGAACCCATTGTAATATAGTTCCTCCTGTTTTCTTCCTTTCTAAAGGAATTTTACATGTTAAATCTATGGTCTATTTTAAGAATTTGTGTATGTGCGTGTGCATTTGCACATAGTGTAAGGTATAAAACAAATTCATTTTTTGAAAAGGCTATCTTTCCTCTATTGAATTACTTTTATACCTGGGTCAAAAATCAGTTGAATACATTCATAAAGGTCTATTTCTAGGCTCTTCCTTCCGTTTGATTGATCTATGTATCTATCCATTTGACAATACCACACCCCTATTTACTGTGGCTTTATAATAATTCTTGAAATTAAGTAACGTGAGGGCTATGACATTGTTCCTTTTGCAGAATTTCAAAATCACAGTGTTGAATATTCTAGTTCTTTTGCCTTTCTATGGAAATCTTAGGATTAACATGTCAATATCTAGAAAAAAACTTAGTGAGTTTTTAAATATGATTACATTGAATTTAGAGATCAAATTGTAAAAGATGACATTTCAAAAAAACGGAATCTTTCAATATATAAACATGGTTATGTATATCTCTTAATTTATGTAGACTGATTTTTTTATTAGTGTTTTGTGAAAATTGCTCAGATAGCATTGGACTGATAACTAAAGATCTCCTTTTTGGCACTATTTTAAATGATATTTTAAAAATTCTAATTTCCAGTTATCCATGACTAGTATATAGGTATACGGATGTGGATATACATACTTATCCATCAGTCAGGCTAAATTCACTTATTAGTTCTAAGATCTCTTTAGCAGTTTAATTAGTGTTTACATAGTTCTATTTTCTGGGAGACTTTTAAAATTCGCATTTTTTTATTCTTTAAGTATATGGTAGATTTTACCATTAATACTATCTGGGCCTGAAAGGTTTTGTTGGAAGATTTTTTTTTTTAAGATTTCAACTACAAATTTCATTTCTATAATAGATCCAAGACCATTAGGATTATCCATATCTTCTTTTGTGAGATTTTATTTATTTATTTTTTTAATTTTTTTTTTCTTTTGTGAGATTTTAAAGGATATTCTCAGACTCAATTCACTGATTCTGTTAGCAAATATCTACTAGCTTCTGTTCTGTTGTTAACATTGTATCCTATTTATAAGAGCAAGGGAGAGTACTTCTTCTCCAAATCTTTGCAAATATTTTAAGAAGAAAGATATATTGAAAATGAAATATTTAGAGTACAATAAAGGGAATTTTGCCAAAATGAGTATGGCCAGTTTCAAAGGTTGAAAGATTAATTGAACACGAGATGTTTGGAATCAAAACTGAAACCAATCAATAACATTTAAGCAAAGTTCATAGATTAGACAGGAATTAATAGGAATCTTAGGGTAAAATGATCTTGATAGGAAAAGAATAAAAACATATCTAAATTGATACAGAACAGATTTTGGATTTTTGAGTTGGGAGAAAAGAATTGACTGGGAACTAACCTTTTCTAAGGTCCTGTGATGTAAGTGGCAGTTTATTCCACAAACAAAAACAGCAGCATAGCCAAAACACTGAGGTAATCAATACTATTTCTATTTCACATGAAAAGCAGCTTCCTGGGGTATTCAGCAACTTGTCCTAATCTCACAAGAGCAATAGCAGAAAACTTGGAGGTTTAATTTATTTCAGTAATATCAAAGTTCACACTCTTAACTACATTATTATCAAATTGTTTTTATTTTTTATTTTCTTAAAAATTTTACTTATTTTTTGAGAGAAAGAGAGCACGAACAAGGGGAGAGGAAGGTAGAAGGAGAAGCAGACTCCCCACTGATGAGGGGCTTGATCCTAATATCTTGGGATCATGACCTGAGCCAAAGGCAGATGCTTAACCAATTGAAGCACCCAGGTGTGCCTAAAATTGTTTTTAAATGGATCAAATGAATTCCCTTCTGACTTCTATATTGCCATTAGTAAAAGAAGAGGTGTGTTTGTGCCTATGTTATTCTAGAAACTGTGACTGAAGAAGATCTCAAGGTTATGTGCATGTGGGCTCAAGTTAGCACAGTGACTGAGACCCGGCAGCCCCTTCCTACTTCACAGGTGTACACTCATCTTTATTGTGTCTTGTGAATGCTTCAATGCCAAAACCATTTGGTTCCTTTGTGTCAAGTAGGAGAACCTAAACATTCCAAACTGGCCAAATTTCATTTCTTACATTTTTCATTACCATAAGTCACAGTAAGTATTTTGAAAAGATTCTAAGAGATTTTCAGTTTTGTGAGACTGTATGTATGTTTCAGGATCTCCACCTTGATTGCCCAGATGGTTGACCTTAAAAAGAATATTCACCAATTGAGGATTGAAATTGAAATACACAAAATAACTAAAAATAGAATTAACCAAAAAGGTTATAATAATTGAAAAGTTTAGTTCTCTGATTCAGTCTGAACCTTTTCTGCAACTGCCTGTGGTGATCACCCAGTGCTTTCCATTTCTGGTGTGTGGGACTGGCTGAGAAAGTGAGTATAGTTCATCAGGTGTAGGGATAAGTTTCAGGACAAAATTGAGATACTGGTTGATAAACTAATATACATTCCAGTTATATGGAGCATCCTTAATAGCATTTTTGTGATGTTCTCTCACTTCTCATTTCCCATACGAAAGGCAAATCTTTATTTCAAATCTTATAATTTTAAGGTATGTATCTGTGACTTTAGTAATAACTGATGAATTCTGACATGGAGTTGTCCAGATTGGCTTGGATTTTTGTGTGATCTTTATCACTTGTTTTTTATAGACTGTTAAGATATTCTGTGTATGATGGAAAGTTCAAGACCTCAGATTTCATTATTAGCTTTCTTACTATGTTTTTGTTACATAACTCTTGGAGAGTTCTATTTCCTCACAACCAATTCTTATAGCAGTTATTTATTACCACAATAATACTGGATAAAAATCACAAAATCTCGGTTGCATGCATTAATAAACATTTATTTTATGCTCATAAGCTGTGGGTCATCTTGGCAGTTCTGCTGATCTGCTGGTATTGGAATGGCTTACCCTTCAATCTGTGGCCAGCTATGAGTCAGTTGCTGGTTGGCTCTGATGTTCTTGGCTGAGTGCTATCAGGAATCCAGGGCCTCAGCTGGGACCACTGCACTTACTTACCTGGCTGGAAGCCTCTTATACTTCCAGCATGTAACCCAGGTACATTCAGTTGTCAGAGGGACCTGAGCAAGAGCAGAAGTATGCAAGGCTCTTCAGCCTTAGGCTCAGAACAAACAGTGGCACTTATACTACATTCTACTATCTAAACTAAGTTACAGGTTAGGTGCAGTTCAAAGTGTAGGAAAATAGACTCTACAACTCCTGAGAAGGATCCTCAAAGTCACACTATAAAATTCATGAAAATAGAGATAGATGGACATTTGAGATCATTTTTGTAATCAAGCTTCTATTCCAAGAATGATAATAGGAATAGTAGTGAAGAGTATGAGATAGCTTCTAATGTGTCCAAAAAGTAAGAGGGAGTGAGAGGTAGGCTGGTATAGACCACCACAAAGAAAAAAGTTTTGAGAGAGGAGAAAGAGAAGTGTTGTGGATGAAACAATGAAAATCAAGGACGGACGAAAACCTATTCTATCTCTAGACCCTTTCAAAGATTAGGTATTTGGAAGAAAAGAAAAGAACAGAAGAAAAGAGGAAGAAAGAAAGAGAGAGAGAGAGAGAGAAAGAAAGAAAGAAAGAAAGAAAGAAAGAAAGAAAGAAAGAAAGAAAGAAAGAAAGAAAGAATCACCACATGGGAGAGCTATCTCTATGTCTTTCAATGTCCTGAAGAGATTGCCAAAATTCAATTAGAACAAAGATGAAGGAAATATTCAGAAAAGAAACATAAACATCTTGAGTATTTGAGGCCAGTAGAGAAGTAAATAAGTAGAGTAAATAAGTAGATAAGTAGAGTAAATAGTAAATAAGTAAATAAGTAGAGAAATAAATCCTATTTCTAAAATAAAAGAAAAAACATGAATCTGCAAATAGAATGCAATTCTAAATCCCAATCCAAAGTGATTCTTTTGAATCTGATGATCACATTCTAAACTGCATATAAGCATATAAATATATAAGAACTGAAAAAACTCAGAAATAAAAGTATCACTCACAGTCTGAATCATAATATTATTGTCCTTATTTTACAAAAGTAGGTAGTTTGTTTCAGAAGTGTTAAAGCCACTTTGGAAATGGAAATATACTTTGGAAATGATAAAGTTAATAACAAGTTGTACCTGTAAAACTCTAAAACACATGCTCTTTTACCACATCTTAGTTTCTCATCGTGACTTCTAATGAAATGAAGCACATAGGACTTTTCTTTCTTGGGAACTTGGATTAACCGGTATGTGTTAAAGTAGCATGCTCTTTAGCAATGCTCTTTCTGGAACAAAAAATATATGTTACTTGTTTCCAAGCATATAAAGCATAAAGAACAAAATATGTACAGCTTAACTTCTTACACATCAACTGTTGATTATTTTGTCAGTGAACAAGAAGGAAGTTAATAGTTGACTCATCGCTGGATAGATCTATAATGATACCCTGTGCATCTAGAAGAAGGCTGAAGTGATGATATTGGGATTGACTCTGAGTTCCAATATAAAGTAATCACCAGGAGTGCAGAATTACAAGGGCTCTGAAGATAAACATTTTACACAGTAAGGAATACTTAGAGGAAAGAAATTAAGCTGTGTGCAGTTAAAATGTTTTGCTAGAGAACTCAATTCATTGCCAAACAAACTAAAGAAAAAACAGCATGTTGAGCTTTGTAAAGCAAACTTTAATGACTTGCTTTAAAGAGGAAAAGTATAGACAAAGAGGAAGTACCAGAGGCAGGGGTTACAAGGCAGTCGAACAGCAGTCTCTCTGTAATCAACAGATTGTTCAGACAACTTGTGACCAAGACTCATCTGTGGGAGTGAAAAGCATTGAATACTGACCTTATTAAAGACCAGGACATTTAATTCCTGAAGATTAAAGTGAGTTTACTTGTAATAGATGCAGTGAAGACTAGCAGGAGGTGACTAAGCTTGTCATATAACCATTGAATGTTAGGAGTTACAATAAAGGCCTGAATGTGCACTATAACCAAAAATAATACTACAATCATTATGTTTATGATGATATCCATGATTCAATAAGATGCCCAGAGGAAAAACAAACACCACCAAAGGTAGATAGAGATGTAGACGAGAAAGTGGTCAGTAGGAATTAAAATGAAAAGTAATAGCAATATAATTAGATGTTCTGTAACAAAATTTCATTGTTATTCCAGCCTATTTTCTTCAGTAAGACCAGTTCTTAGAAAAAAATGCCTGCCAGATAGTAGGTACAAAAAATATACAATAAATATATATTGAATGAATTATTTGTAGCTTTTCTAGGAAAGGGATAAGGTAGATTGGCAAGAAGTATTAATGATATAAATGTAAAATATACGTTTGTATAAGTGTCACTGATGTCATGAAAGAGTTTCTATATTCAAGGTAGACATTACTAGAGTCAATCATATTTAGGAACTATGTCTATGTTTAGATAGATACAGAAGTTTAACTGTTTTTTTCTGATTTCAGTCTCTTTTCAATCTACTTTTTATAAATTGGCCACTTTCCAACATGCGGAATGATCTTTCCAACAGATAACATTAACTTTGTTACTCCCTTGCTTAAAATCTTTTTCTTCCCTACTGGCCTCAGAGTAATATTCAAACTGTGATAGCTTGTCACAGAAATACTTTGGGTTTTGCCTCTGCTTGCATCTCTTGACTTAAATACATTATAACCCTACAGTCTAGAGTAAATAGAGTTACTGCAGTACCATTCCACATTGTTTTATGCTTCTATGCATACAATTTTCTTTGTGTACATTTTTTGTATCTCCTCTGACTGCCTAATCCCTTATATCACCTTTGAGACTTTGGTCACCCTCTTATAGGCTTTTCATAAAGCCACTAAACAAAGTTTGGCTTAATGGCCCTCAACTGCCCTTGCAAAAAAAACAAAAAACAAAACAAAACCAAAAAAACATGTTTACATCTACTACCATTACAGCCCTAGAACCCGAATCTCCCAGGTAGCTCAGTCCTAGCACAACATCTCATTCATGAATACAGTATCCAACAATTTTATTAAGGACTCTGCTCAAAAGTCACCTAATCACAGAGGCTTTACCTGGTTACCCTAGGTAAAATAGCACCTCTCCCTCCATCACTGTCCCCTTACTCTG
This sequence comes from Vulpes lagopus, assembly GCF_018345385.1. Taxonomy (NCBI): domain Eukaryota; kingdom Metazoa; phylum Chordata; class Mammalia; order Carnivora; family Canidae; genus Vulpes; species Vulpes lagopus. Next base: position 58,099,213 of record NC_054826.1, on the reverse strand, counting down.
TTTCACTCCCATCTTAACATTTATATCAACCTAAAATGTTATTTAATTATTTATTCCCCTTTTTAAAGAATTTTTCTATAATGTGTAAACTCCTGAGAAAAAAGTCCTTGTAGTTTTGTTCTCTGCTGTATCCTCCTTGATACAAAAGATGCCTATGATAAAACATGTGTTCAATCAATAGCTGGTGAAAAATAAATAAAAATGGAATGTGAATCTTTATTTGAGACTCTCTAGGAACATTGATTGATGCCAATTTATAACCCAGATGAAATATCCTTTGAAAATCCCTTTCTTCTAGACCACATTGGACAATGTAGATGCTCTCCAGCTCTTGTTCCATTCACTTCTCATGAATCAATTTACTGTACACAGTAGACCTGGCTCTGAGCATTTGTTCTCCCCCCATCTCCCCTTGTAAACAATTGTTGTCTATACATTCACCTTTTTTACATACCTTACACTGAGAAAGGGGACAAGAAAAACAAGAATTTCCTTAAAAAATTCCAGACAAGTAGTGAGGGGTGGGGAGGGGAAGGGTAAAGAACACAGTATCCAAAGCAGGTATCCTTTATCTGTCCTTGCTGTGAATTTCTGGAAGGCAAGGACTTCATCAGGGTCATTCTTCTAGGTTTTAGTGGACTATTATAAGCTGCACACTAACTAGAGTAGACTTTAGGTGAAAGACAATCGTCTCTGATAGACGTCTCTGATATCTTCAAAAAGACCAGGCAGAGATCCTATAGATAAAACCTCATCCACAATAAGTTTTCCACACTAAGTAATGTAATAGATAATGTAAAAATGTAACACAAATACACAAATGTAATACAAATTAGCCAGAGAGAGCAAGAGCAAGAAACAGAAGATTTAGATCACTGAGAATATCAGAAAAATTCGATATTGGTAATTGTTGGATAGAGAATAAAAAATATATTTTTTAAATTAAATATAGTTGATATAAAATGACTGAACCAAAAAAAATAGTAACTATTAATAAAATGTTAAATGAAGAAAAGGAAGGAAGAAAAATCACCAAATATAGACATGAGATATACAATCAATGAAGTGTTAAATGACAAACAAGATGCAGATAAAGAGAAATTTACCAAATGGAGGATAAAACTAAAAAAAATAATTCTCAGATTGTAGCATAGATTAAAAGAGATTGTGAGTAAAAAGGAAGTAAGCAGATAGGGAAGACAAAATGAGAAGGTCTAAGAACTAAAGTCCTAAAAGAAAGAGAACAACAACAATAACAACAAAAAGCCTGCCATCATCCTCTAAAAAAAAAAAAAAAAAAGAGGGAACACAGAGAAAGATGCAAATTTAATATACAAAAGATATTTGAGATATTTGTTTAAGATTCTCCAAAACAGTGCTTTAAATACATTTATCCCAGAGGTATAAATAAAAGGTCTCCATGTTTAGGCATAACTTAGCAACACTTCAGAAAACATAAGAGAAGACAATTATCTAAAAAGTAGCCAAAATAAAGACAAATTATTTATAAGTAAATAGCATAGATGAATTACAGATTGATTAGTAAAAAAATCAACAACATGGGTAAATATAAATAAATATTTATATAAACTGATGTAGCAATATCTAACTGAAGGCAGGGTTAATTAGGAAGAAAAAGTAATAAAACTAAAATATTGGCAAAACTGGGGCACAGTGTTTGGACTTCCCACATGCTAAGATCATCAGTTTTTCATGAGAGGTTAATTCATTATGCTTAACTTTAGATTTGGTTAATTGTGCATGTCTGAATTCTATGGGGAAACACAAAAGAATATAAATACAGCTATTTACTTTGAAAGTAATGAAGAACAGAAATTCAATAAAATATCAAGTTATTCAACAGATAAGAATTTTTTTAGTAGAGAAATGTAGTTTAAATAGAAAGTACAGAATAATATGGAACTAACAAAAATAACTATAATTACAGTAAACTTAATGTTTAAAACTCTACTTTTTGGACCAAAAAATTTTACCACTTTAATAATATACATCTATGACATAAGGATACAGAATTGTTCAAAAATAAAAGAATGTAGTGAAAATATATCAGATATTTTAAAAACTGTCTTTGTATTAATATCAAAACAATTATAATTTAAGGCATAATTATTATTAAAGATGAATCACTGAGATAGTAAAAGTGCAAATCACCACTATAATAATTTTAGTATTAGAATCACATAAGTCACAAAAGGTACTGAGAATAAAAATTGCAAGAAGATATGAATAAACTACATCATCACTAGAGACTTTTAGATACTTCTTATTAAGTTATAACTATAGCAAATAAAAATATTAATAAAATAAAAGGCTTTGAAAACCACAATGAACTGTTTTATTTTATTTTTTTTTTTAATGAACTGTTTTAATGGGATGAATATATGGAGGACCCTGTAACCATAATGACAGTCCACATTTCTGTTAAGTATGCATGAAATATTATGAAAACTGACCACATTCTAAGCTCAAAAGCAGGTATCAAAAGGTAAAGAGTTGGTATTATATTTTCTGGTCAAAATTAATTAAGATATAAATCAATAAAAACATTAATTTTTAAATACTTTAAGTCTGTAAGTTTAAAAGGTTCATCAAATAGCATAGTTATATGAAAAATCATAAAGAAAATAGTAATATATAAATAATAATAAGTATTTAAAAATTGTGGAAAATACATAAACAGTACTCTGAGCAAAACTTATAATTTTAAAAAACTGCATTTAAAGAAATTAAAACTGATAATCAATAAAACAAGTATCCATCTCAAAATTAAAAGGAAAGAATGTTAAATTAACTCCAAAAGAATAAAGGAAAAAATAAATATGCAACAGTAATTTTGAAACAGAAAACAAATATTCAATGAAAAGCATCAACAAAGCTGTATAGTAATGCAAAGAAAAGTGCCATAAAATAAGGAATCTTTGGTTAAATTCTTTTTAAAAAGAAAAATAGGGATGCCTAGGTGACTCAGCGGTTGAGCATCTGCCTTTGACTCAGGGCGTGATCCTGGAGTCCCGGGATCGAGTCCCACATCAGGCTCCCTGCAAGGATCCTGCTTCTCCCTCTGCCTGTGTCTATGCCTTCTCTCTGTGTCTCTCAAGAATAAATTAAATCTTTAAAAAAATTTTTTAATTAAAAAATATAAATACAAAAAAATCTCCAAGTAGTTTTATGAAACTAGAATAAACTGGATATCAAAATTTCATTGAAAGCTTTTTTCATAATCTATTAAAATAATCAAATGTTTTTTCTTCTCTAAACTCTTAATATGTCTATTGAATTACTTTATTATTGTTTAATGTTTTCAAATGTACATTCCTGGAATAAGCCTAACTTAACTAGTCATGATATTATCATTTTTTATACATTACATATTCCACATGTTAACTATTGGTTTGGAAATCTTTACCTACTTTCACAAGTGAGACTGGCTTATGCTTTTGTTTTCTGATTTTTGCTATATATAAAAGGATATGTGCAGGTCATAGGAGAAAGATGGCTTTCCATAAATGGTTAAAGAATAAATAAATAAGTAGGAACCAACCACAGAGCACACACAAAATTCAATTCCAGGTCAATAAATACTTACATGCTAAGAGGCATAATTTATACTACTTTCAAAATATAATATACAGAAATATCTTTATGATCTTTAAGGAGAGAAAGATTTTTGAAATAAGACGCTATACCAATCCATAAAGTAAAAGACTGATAAATTCTACTGCGTTAAAATTAAGAATTTCTCTTCCTTAAAAACCTGATTTAAAAAAAGAAAAACCTGATTAAAAGAATGGAGAGTTAAGACATGTATTTGAATAAACGTTTGCAAAATATTTAACATATTATTACTGGAAATACACTAGGAGGACTTTCAAATCAATAAGGAAAAGTACCTAATCCATTCTAAAAACACATAAAAGAAATAAATAGGAGATTCAAAAATGAACCACAATAGGCCAAAGATATGTATCTGAAATAACACTCAATCTTACTGATAACTGGGGGGATTCTATTTAAATCCAGAGTGAGGTTTCATTTCCACCAATCACACTGACCCAAAACTCAAAGATCAAATAAGATCAAGTGTTAACTAGGATGTGGAGCAAGAAGAATTTCCATTCACTACCAGTCTAGAAAAGAAGAAATTGTTTAGCAAAGTTAAATACGCACATACCTTTTGACACAGCAATTTTAGTATATGTATAAATCCTAAAGAAATTATGACACATGCACACATGTGCAAGAATATGTATATGGTTATTGTTTACACTGGCAAGAAACAAAACCAAACCCAAGGATGGAAGCCATTCTGATATCCATTAACAAAAAAAGTGAATAAATAAATTGAACAATACAAAAATCCAACGAAGATAAATGTACTACAATTATACAATATATGTATATCTGGAAATACAGGAACAAACCACAGAGGTATATGTACACATAGTGTGATTCCATATGTAAATTCCAGAAAAGGGAAAATAAACAATGAAAGTTTGAGTGTTTGGGATGCCTAGGTGGCTCAGCGGGTCTGCCTTCAGCTCAGGACTTGATCCTGGAGTCCTGGGATTGATCCTACATTGGGCTCCCTGCATGGAGTCTGCTTCTCCCTCTGCCTGTCTCTGCCTCCTCTCTCTCTCTCTCTCTCTCTCTCACTCTCTCTCTGTGTCTCTCATGAATAAATAAATAAAATTAAAAAAAAATCTGGGGTGTTTAAAAATCTCTAAGGAAAATCAGAGGAATAATAAAATCAAAGTCCTGGTTATTTTTGAAAGGAACTAAAGAGGATATAGTTGGGAAGACTGATATTGGTCTTCTTGTGTTGCAATGTTCTCCTTCTAGGTCTAAGGGAAGAGAACACTTGCTATCTAAAATACAGATTATATATTTTTATTTAAATTTTACTTGGCTAACATACAGGGCAATATTGGTTTTCAGAGTAGAATTCAGTGATTCATCACTTACATACAACACCCTGTGCTCATCACAAGTGCCCTCCTTAATCCCCATCACCCATTTAGCTCATCCCCCACCCAGATCCCTCCACCAACCCTCAGTTTGTTGCTATCATTTAGAGTCTCTTATGCTTTGTTTCCCTCTCTCCTTTTTTTCTTTTCCCCTTCCCATATGTTCATCTGTTTTCTTAAATTCCACATATGAGTGAGATCATATGGTATTTGTCTTTCTCTGACTGACTTATTTCACTTAGCATAATGTACTCTAGCTCCATCTACGTCATTGCAAATGGCCAGATTTCATTCTTTGTAATGACTAATATTCCATCGTTTATCTATACCACATCTTCTTTATCCATTCATCAAGTGATGGACACATGAGCTCTCTCCATAGTTCAGCTGTTGTTGGTAATGCTGCTATAAATGTCAAGGTATATGTACCCCTTCGAATTTGTGTTTTTGTACTCTTTGGGTAAATACTTAAAATATTACTTATAATATTGCAATATTATAGGGTGGTTCTTAAAATACAGGTACATACTGTATATCATGTATTGTAATGGATTATGTGTTGTATTACTATGTAAAATACAATATTTGCATTAAAAGAGAAACTAATAGTCTGAATACCCTATTAGAAAGCCAGTTCACATAGAATTTTTTTTTTTCTCTTTCTATCAGTACTTCACTGCTTAGGTATCCCAAGCACCTAAACAGTGCCCAGCACCACATTTACTGCTTGAATAAATGAGTGAATAAATGAAAGGTAAGTTCAGAAAATGGAAAGTATCTGTATTAGATGAGATTCAATAATTTTTTCATGCAATTCAATTATAGATGAATCAAACAATTCTTAATATTCTCTTGAAATTGAAAAGATTAGTGAAAGCTGGAAAGTTAAATACCCTGAAAAAGACATTGACAGGGCACCTAGGTGGCTCAGTTGGTTAAGCATCTGCCTTCAGCCCAGGCCATGATTCCAGAGCCCTGGGATCAAGCCCCACATTGGGCCTCTGCTCAGCGGGGAATCTGCTCCTCCATCTGCCCCTCCCCCTGCTCATGCGCCCTCTCTCACTCTCTCTCAAATAAATAAATAAAATCATAAATAAAAGACATTGACAAAAGGCAAGCCAATTTGTCCCAGAATAACCCTAAAGGCTCAGAGACTTGAGATATAATAAAAGACAACTTAAAAGATGTGGGTAAGACACAGGGTAGGAAATAAAAGGATTTTATAAAACTGTCAAGAACTTCAGCTATTTGTCTCCTGGATCCTCCCTCCTGGTTTATATATGTGCCAACTCCCTTTCCAACCTCTGCAAAAAGTAATTGTTCTTGTTTCCAGCAAAGAAAAAATCAGAAAAAATTTGAAATTGGGGCACCAGTCACAGCAGAATGTTGAACTGGGCACTCTATTGAAAACAAGGATATCAAATGTATACAAGCATATTTAACTGTGAAGAAGACTCAATACCCAAATGGGATATGGATATCCCAGGAAAAAACCAAGGAGCTCAAGAAAAATAATACCAATTCCTGTCAACAAGCCAAACACTTTACAATAACTTCCAATCAGCGGAGGAGCTCACTAGTGAGGATACAGAACCAAATGCAATGGAGTATTTGCAGGAAACCTCCAAGTAAATGAGTTTAAAACCAAAAAATAAGCAAATAAGGCAAGAAAAAAGAAAGGAAAGGAAAGGAAAGGAAAGGAAAGGAAAGGAAAGGAAAGGAAAGGAAAGGAAAGGAAAGGAAAGGAAAGGAAAGATGGAACCAAGGAAAGAAGGAAGGAAGGAAGGAAGGAAGGAAGGAAGGAAGGAAGGAAGGAAGGAAGGAAGGATTTAGAAAAGTAGAGAGAGTGTAGGAATTTCAAAGAATTTATATAAATGGAACAGACCTCTGTTAGGAGTTCGAAAAGGGAATTACCAGGAAAGTGTTCACCCATATTTGACAGAATAAGAAGTCAGTACATAGTCTCACAAGAATTAATCTAAAAATGTTAGTAGAAACACATAAAACATGTGTATAGGAAGATGTCAGAAAAGTAGCAAAAATTTTTGAAAGCATTTGTTTCAAGGTAGTTGGACCATGACATTGAGAAGAGCACAATCCTGTTGTCATTATGAGTCTTCTAATATGATTCAACATTTTAAAAATATATGCATATGTTATGCTGAAAAAATATATAGGCCCTCATAAGTAGTAAGCTCTGGCTAGAAACATGATTGAACACTCTTGAGTGGTTGGGGATAAGAAAGATAGCTCTTGTTGCAACAACAAAAGTGGCTGTATAACATAGATATAATAGACACACTAGTCTGTGCTATGAAAAGTTGGTAATCTCATATTTTTGTACATGGTAGGAGTCAAGGTCTAAGTAGAAAGATGGACAAGTATTAGATTAGTATATGTAAATGTCTTAATAGCTGCAGCAATAACTGTGTATATAGACACTACAGGACATCTATATTTCTAATTTGGACAACAGTTAACATTCAGTGAGATGAAAAACAGAGTGGATATGTAAAAAAGATCAAGAGACAGGAGCACCTAGGTGATTCAATGGGTTAAACATCTGCCTTTGGCTTAGGTCATGATCCCAGGGTCCTGAGATAGAGCCTGGCATTGGGCCCCCTGCTCAATGGGTACCTGCTCATCCCTCTGCCTGTCCCCTGCTCATGATTTCTCTCTCTCTCTCTCAAATAAATAAATAAAAATCTTTTTAAAAAAGAATTAAAACACATATGTGTATGTAGGAAATTGACACACAATCAGACTACATCAATCAAATCTAATTATTTGAATTTTGAATGAAGGTATAAAAAAATAAAAATAAAATTCATACATGCATTCTGTGATGATGCCCTTTTGAGATTATTAATTCTTGCTTATTGGCTCCCTGGAGATTCCCTAAGGTCCTGCCCAGGCCCCAGCCTCTTTCTCAAGCCTCCCATCTGATTCTGTGTCAACCAATAATTTTACAGTAAATTATTTTTCTTCTTAGTCAATATCTGTTATTATTATCTTAAACAAAAATCCCATAATAATAATAACAATGGCCTATATTAGTTCAAGAATGGAGAGGACATTTTTTAAGTGACATCTCATCCAAAGGCATTTCCAAAAATATTTTGAATTCCTGAAATTTATGTATTTGCAGATTAGTGAAACAGCAAATAAAAATTAAGGAGTTAAGACACTCACATTTCAGGAATAAAATTCTGTATGGTTCAAATAAGTTCAACAAGCACCTGTTGAGTACCTTTTGTGTTCTCAGGCAGCAGACTGGGTGGACACCACACTGTCTAATGTTAAGGGAGAAAAAGGTCGGAATTTGAAACCATTTTACTTTTGGCAAATTTTGACAGAGGCCAATAACAATTACCATAAAAACACTGCTTTGAGGAGGAAAATCAGTCAACCCAGAACAAACCTGGTGTGAAAATGATGAATAACCAAGTTAAGGGAAGAGCGGTTGCAGGTAGTAGCAGAACAGAGACACCATCCCAGCCTAACACATTTTACAGAAGCCAAAGGATTGTTTACCATCTCGGGTCACCTACAAATCCCAGCCACTCTGACTGGGACATTTTTCACTGGTACCATAGTGAAAAGGTATTTATAGCTGACTGCAGAGATTAAGTCACCACTTCTAGCCGTGGCAAGGAGAGGAACCTGAAAGTAATGAAAGAAACTGTCATTTGGACTCACCACGGAGATGCTGGGAGGGGAGGCTAGAGTATATTCTGTGATGAGTCATCCAGATTTTTCCTTCAGAGTTTCTTAACCTTATTTCTTATTCCCAAAGTTCCTAGGAAACTTGTCACCAGGCAGCTAAAAGTAATCAATCTTCTTTGGAAATTGAGTGACTAAAGAAAACATGTCTCTTCCTTGTCCTAGCCACTTCCTAGGACAGCCTGCAGACAATGACGAGTCAACGTGGAAATGGAAGGTCCAGCCCCTCCCTGTCCACAGTGCAAGTCAGCTCTGAAGACATCCCAGTGTCAGAGCGCTCTGTGGGGTGACACTAGGCTTTTGATGGTCGCAGCTCAGCTCCTCCCTCTGCCCACTCCTTCTTTCTTCCCTTCCTTTACATAGAAGTTGATGGCAAGCGTATTCCCGGATAAACATCCTGCACACCATCTCACAATCTGCTTCTTGGAGAACCCAGTCTGCCATAGATGGGGATGCTTCTCTAACCTGCAGCTGGCAGTCTCCCACAGTGGTCATTAGTATCCTAGTAAATGATCAGTGCATAGGACCCATTTCAGAGATACCCTTACTCGCTAATCCCCTGTGATTACCACCAGAACACAATCACCCAGCTTATTTGTAGCCTTGTCATCTTAAGCACTGCCTCTCTGAGGGAGCTAGCCAATGGAGAACGAGAGCTAGTTTGGTCCAGTTTATGATGCCCCAGAGGTGACTGTAATTCTGAACCCCCTGATAAAACCCAATGGTCTCCGAATGAGCCGGATGCAGAGAGGCTGACAGTTTTAGAAGGCTTTTGCTCCCAGAGAGCCTCTCAAGCTGTTTCTCCAACAAGTCTGTCAAAGGAATTAAAGTGCCTACAAGTTGGTAACCTTCAAGCAGGTACTGACAGGAACTGGTGAGTTAGAAACGTAGTTGCCAGGGGAACGCCATCTGCTGCCACTCGCCTCACTGCTAATACCTACACAGAAAGACCAAGGAGTCTGGTTTATGAGCCAAGATCTTGAGGGTTTACAGTGCACATCGCATGTAATTACAGAGCACAAACAGAGTAACAAAAAGAAATTGTCTTTCTCAACTATTAGGACTTCAAGAAGTCCAAGAAAAAAATATGTCACTAAAATTTCTAGGTCCTTCTTAAACTTGCTGAAAGGATGGAACCAAAGAGGTCACTGTAGATTACTAATCACTGTAGATTCCTAAGACTAGAGGCTTAATAACACAGGTGGTAGGAGAGACACTGAAGACATGATAGGAGATAGGAGACAAGATATCGGGGGAAGCTGGCTACCTGCTTCCTAAAAACAACAATAACAACAACAAAGACCAAAAAATTATTCTTCAATAACATGGCAGTTTATTTTTCTCTCTATAACAATCTGACAGCTCTAGGCTAGCAGGGTCATCATCCTACTTCTTTTGGTTATTTATGGACTTAGGATCCTTCTGTCTTTTCTCTGCTGTTCTATAGAATGGTATTTTCATCTACCTGGTCAAAGCTATGTAATTCTTGTTCATGGGAAAGGGGGAAATGAGCTAGGCTTTAGGAAAGGGAGTTTTTGTTTAGAATGTCATTTAGAGATGACCTGGAAAGGGGTGCCTAGGTGGTTCAGTCAGTTAACCGTCCAACTCTTGATTTTGACTCAGGTCATGATCTTAGGATCTCAAGAGATTGAGCCCCCTCAATCTGAGGCTCTGCACTCAGCAGGGCATTTGCTTGGTATTCTCTCTCTCCCTCTGCCCCTACTCCTTCTCTCTCTCTCTCTCTCCAAAATAAATAAATTGTTTCTTTAAAAATGACCTGGAAAGTATACACATCTCTTCTGCTCACATTACATAGCTACAAAAAGGGAAGACAAATTTAATTGATAGCTTGGAAGTCACATGTCAGGCAAGAAGAAGGAGAAATGGGTTTTGTGGAAGGAATTAGCAAGATAGACTGTTCCAGATGGAAAACATGGCAGATGAAGAAATGTCAGTACAATGTGAGGGAAACAGAAAGGGAAGAAAAGGCAGCAAGTACGTGTTATCAAAAAGACAAGGCTGTGAGCAACTGGAACTTCATTTTATCACACTGAAGGGCAAGGGAGCTGGAGTTTTATCCATGAGTTTCTTACATTATTAGACATTCATGTATCATTTTCTGTAAAATATCACTGTCCAATTTTTCATTTGGATCGTCTTCTTATTATTGATGTGGTAAGAATCCTTTACAAATTCTGAATATAATTCCCTTATCAGATATATAATTTGAAAGCATTGTCTCCCAGTCTGTGGCTTACTTTTGCATTGTCTTTGAAGTGTGAAAGATTTTAATTTGGAAAAGTCCAATTTATCATTATTTTTCTTTAATTGTCAGTACCTTTGGTGTTTGATCTAAATTTTGGCCTCACACATGGCCATAGAAATGTTTTCATGTTTCTTCTACAACTAGCATAGGCATATTTTGTACATTTAGGTCTATGACCCTTTTTGAGTCACTATTTGTACAGGGTGTGAAACAGAAGATTAAATTTATCTTTTGGCATGTGGATATCCAATTGCCTCAACACCACTTGTCAAAATCCATCCTTTACTCCACTGAATAGCCTTATCACCATTGTTGAAAATCAATTGACCAAAAATGTAAGAGCTTATTTTTGGACTCTCAGTTCTGTCCCATTCATCTTCATTATCAATCTTTATGTCAGTAACACACTTTCTTGATTACTAGAGCTTTACACTAAGCTTGAAACCAGGAAGCGTAAGCCCTGTGCTATGTTCTTATTTTTTCAAGATTGTTTCAGTTACCCTGAGTCTTTGCTTTTCTGTATAGATGTTAGAGTCACCTTGTGAACTTCTAGGAAAAAAAAAAAAAGCCTGCTGGGATTATGATAGGGATTGTGTTGAATCTATAGATCAATTTGGAGAGAATCACTATCTTAATAATATGGAGTCTTCTATTCTGGGAATATCAGATGCCATTTACATCAGGGTTTCTCAATTTTGGTACTATTAATATTTGGATCATGTTTCTTTAGGGATCTTTCCCATGCATTGCAGGATCATCACCTCTTAGTTCTACCCACTGGATGCTAGTAGAATCCTTCAAGTCATGAAAAACAAAATTATCTGCAGACATTGTCAAGTGTCCCATTGGGGGCAGAATCAACCCTGGCTGAAAACCACTAATTTTGATTTAATTCCTCTAAAATGTTTTCTAGATTTTAGTATAGAAGTCTCATACTTCTTTCATTTAATTTATCCTTAAACACATATTATTTCTGATACCAATGTGAATGGAACTTATTTTTTTATTTTTGGATTGTTCATTGGTTGTATATGTAAAAGTTCTTGCTATTTCTATATTGAGCTTGATCTTGTATCCTGTGGCCTTGCTAAATTTGTTTACACTTATTCTAAGTGTTTTGTTCTATTTTCATGAGGACTTTTTTTTTTTTTTTTTTATGATAGTCACAGAGAGAGAGAGAGAGAGAGAGAGAGAGAGAGAGAGGCAGAGACACAGGCAGAGGGAGAAGCAGGCTCCATGCACCGGGAGCCCGATGTGGGATTCGATCCCAGGTCTTCAGGATCGCGCCCTGGGCCAAAGACAGGCGCCAAACCGCTGCGCCACCCAGGGATCCCTCATGAGGACTTTCTATACACAAGATTATGTTGTCAGTGAATAAAAAACAGCTCTACTTCTTTTCCAATCTGGAGGATTTTTATTTCTTTTTCTTGTCTGATTTCACTGGCTAAAACTTCCAATGTAATATTGAACAGACAAAGTAAAGACTGCCAACCCTGCCTTTTTCCTGATCTTGAGTCTTGGGAAGAAAGCATTCAGTCTTTCACTATTACATAGAATATTAGTATTAGTTTTCTAATAGATACCCTCTATCAGAAGAGGAAGTTTCCTTATAGTCTCAGTTTGAGAATTTTGGGGGGTATTTTATAAATAGACCTTGATTATATCAAGTGCTTTCTCTACATGTATTGAAATAAATCATATGCTTCTTTACCCTTATTCCATTATACATGATTTACATTAGTTGATTTTTGAATGTTAAACCAAACTTAAATTCTTGAGGTGAATCCCATTTGGTCACGGTGTGTAATCCTTTGGTCATATTGATTTTCTCTATTGTTTTTTCTTTTATATTTTATTGATTTCTATTCTAACCGTTATTATTTCCTCTGACCACTTTGTATTTAGTTTGTTCTTCTTTTTTCTTAAAGTTTCTTAAGTTGGATGCTTAGGGTATTCATTTGAGATTATTCTTCTTTCTTAATACAACTGTTTACAACTCAAAGCACTCCTTTAGCTACATTCTATACATTTCCATGTGTTGTATTTTTGTTTCATTCAGAGTAAATATTGGCCAAATTCCCTGTAATTTCCTATTGGTCTGGTGTTGCTAAAAAAGTGTGTTTAATTTTAAATATTTGTGGATTTTTCAGTGTTCATTTTGCATTCCCGGTCTGATATCATCAAATGTGACTCTTACAAAGAAAGTTTGGTAGGCTCAGTGTTTATTTATTATTCTATGAGATCATATAGTTAGAAAATATATTTAGTACTTTGGTATTTTCTGCCTACAGACAGAACTCTAACTTTACTGTAAACATGAATACCAGCATGTTATAAACAAGAGCACATATTACGTACCATTGCTTTTGTTAGTCACTTTTCATTTTTTATTTCATATAGTCCACATTTTTAGGTAAGGATTCACTGGTTCTGGGAATTTAATTATCTAATCTATGGTTCAATAGTAGCAGAGGCAAAATTTAAAAACCTGTATGCATATGTAGTTCCAAGTACAACAGAATTTATCCAAAACTATGGATGTTATTTTCTTTGTATACAAAAGTAGGAAACCCAAACATGATATACTTCTGAACCATGGAATGTGAAACAAGGGCTATAATTACTAACTTGAACAGCCCACAACTTTGATTCTTAAAAAGGAATTAATATTCAGTCTTGAAGTAGACCCTTGGTACAAAAGAGCCCAAATTATGGTTTTCCTGGCTTCACATTCTTCCTTTCTTTTCCATTCTCCTTTGTTTTTATCTTTTGCTCCTGTATGTTTATCACTATGGTTTTTCATACATATTCTTGCTCTCTCTTTCCCTCTCCAAGGCTTTTGGATATCTATGTGACTTCATCCATCTTCTCTTTCTCAAAGTTTCTTCAAGATCTCATGTCAACATAAATATTTGAGGAAGTTTACAATCATCATTTTGTTTCTCATACTCCAAATAAAATTTAAAATAATTTATATTCATTGTGTACTAGATGACAAACATTGCTCAAGTGTTTTCAAAATCATGGGGGAAAAGAAGCAATGATAATCCAAGAAGTAAGGATGAACAAGACATAACACTACAGTAGTGTTTCTAAAACATAAACCACTTTCCCTCTACCCATGATCTTTTTCAAAATTGGAGTATTATATGATTATATATCACCTACTATTTTATTTAAAAAAATACTTTTTTTCATTTAAAAGTAGTGTGAGGTGGGCAGCCCCGGTGGCGGCTCAGTGGTTTAGCGCCTGCCTTCAGCCCAGGGCATGATCCTGGGGATCCAGGATCTAGTCCCAGATCGGGCTCCCTGAATGGAGACTGCTTCGCCCTCTGCCTGTGTCTCTCATGAATAAATAAATAAAATCTTTAAAAAAAAATAAAATAAAGATAATAAAAGTAGTGTGGGGCAAAGCTAACCTGTTGGTATAGTTGTTTTTCACAAATGCATATTAAAATAAATATGTACTTAAATAAATATGTTCCTTGAAAAACCACATGAAGTCATGTGCTTTACCACAAGCGGTGTGCATATTACACAGTATAAATCACTGTCCTAGGACATATTAATAATTAACAGGCAGGCAGTGGAGAGATCTGAAGGAAAGAAACAAAGCAATAATGAGCGGAGTTAGGATGAAAATCATGACAGGCAGAATTATAGATGTTAAGAAATGGTAATTCCTAATCTATGAAAAAAATCACAAGTTAAAAATAAAGACAGAAATTTAGGCATTTGGCAAGTTCTTTTTAGATTTTGAAAAATATGTATCATTTATCTCAGACATTCCATTTGCAGTAATTTACCTTTTGGATATACTAACACCTCAGAGTTTTCAGTTGTATTCAGTTAAATTGCTATCAGTGTAAAGTAGAGTTGTATCTGTAAGATATTTTATGTAACCCACATCATAACCACAAAGAAAAACTACAGTAAATTCACAAAAGATAAAGAAAACAGAATGAAAGCATACCACTATAGAAATCGATCAATTCACAAAGGAAGGCAGTAAAAGAGAAAGAGACAAAAAAAACTACAAAACAGCCAGAAAATAGTTAATAAAGTGTCATTAGTAAGTCCTTATGTATCAATAGTTTCTCTTAAACATAATGAATTGATCCTAAAATCAAAAGATATAGAGTGGATAGAAGGATTTAAAAAAATGATACCCAATGACATGCTGTTGCTTATAAGAGTCTCTCTTCTGCTTTAAACAAGAAGTACAATAAATAAATAAATAAATGAAATAAACATGAAGTACAGGGATGATTAATGATAGTCTATGCAAGTAGAAATCAAGAGAGTAGAGATAGCTATATTTATAAGTAGACAAAATAGGCTTTAAGTCAAGAACAGCAACAAGAGGCATTACATAATGATAAAGGGGTCAATTCATCAGGAAGATATAATCATAAATATAAATATATATACTCAATGGGAAAAGACACTTTCAATAAATACTGTTGGGGAAGAATGCAGAAGAATGAAATTATACAACTCACAAAAATTAACTCAAAATAGATTAAAGACTTAAACATAAAACCTGAAACCTTAAAACTTCTAGAAGAATACAGAGGGAAACATTCCTTGATATTGATCTTGACAACAAATTTTCAAAATGACACAAAAGCACAAGCAACAAAAGCAAAAACCAGTAAGTGAGACTACATCAAACTAAAATGCTCCTGCACAAGAAAAGAAATAGCACATTGAAAAGATCATCTTTAATCTCTTTTTGATCATATAGGTCAAAAAAAAAAAGCAACATGCAGAATGGGAGAAAATTTGCAAGTCATCATATCTGATAAAATCATCATATATCTGATAAAGGCAAATCATCATATATCTGATAAAGGCAAATCATCATATATTTGATAAAGGCTTAATATTCAAAATATCTAAAGAACTCATACAACTCAACATCAAGAAGAAGGAGGAGGAGGAGAAAAAGAAAAAGAAAGACGGGAAAAACCCAATTAAAAATTGGGCCATGGATCTGAATAGACATTTTACCGAAGAAGACATATAAATGGAAAATAGGTACAAGAAAAGAGTACTCAACAAGAATCATCAGGGAATGCAAATCCAAACCACAATGAGATATCACTTCATACCAATCATCAAAAGACAGGAGATAACAAGTGTTGGTGAGGATGTAGAGAAAAGGGATCTCTAGTACAGTGTCGGCTGGAATGTAAACTGGTAGGGCCACTATGGGGCCCAGTATGAAGTCTTCTCAAAAAATTAAAGTAATGCTGCCCAGTGATCCAACAATCCTACTTGGGCTATAAATCCAAAGGAAACAAATATATCAACTTGAGGAAATGTCGGCACTGCCATTTCATGTTGCATTATCTACAGTAGCAAAGGTTTGGAAACAACCTAAATGTCCATCAACAGACAAATGGTTAAAGAAGATGTGATGTCTACATACAATAGAGTATTCTTTAGCCTCAAGAAGGAAGGAAATCCTGCCTTTTGCAACAACATAGACAGATCTTGAGGACACTATGTTAAGTGAAGTAAGTCAGACGGAGGAAGACCAATACAGTACGGTAGCAACTTTTTAAAGGATTTTACTTATTTATGAGAGAGAGAGAGTGCACAAGCAGGGGGAGGGCCAAGGGAGAGGAAGAAGCAGACTCCCCGCTGAGCAAGGACCCTAAAGCAGGACTCAATCCCAGGACCCTGGAATCATAACCTTAGCCAATGTCAGATACTTAACCAACTGAGCCACCCAGGCTCCCCTGTATGATTATCACTTTAAAGTGACATCTTTAAAAAGATGAATTCAGAAAACAGAGTACAGTTGGTGGTTATCAGGGACTAGGGATAGGTGAGGGTGGGGAGGGAGGAGGATTTGTTAGTCAAAAGACATAAACTTCCAGTTCCAAGGCCAATACGATTGGGGTATCTAATGTACAGTGTGATAACTGTAGTTAACAATATTGTGCTATATATGTAAAAGTTGCTAAGAAAGTAAATCTTGAAAGTTCTCACCACAAAAAAGAAATAGCAATTATGCGATGATGTGTTGGAAATGTCAGCATAAGCTATGAAGGTAATCATTCTGCAACATACAAAAGTATTAAATCAGCAAGTTGGACATCTTAAACTCACGCAAGGTCAATTGTATCATTGTAAAGCTGGAAAAAAATCATGTATATGCTTTGTGAAATGTTGATTTCTGTAGTATTCTCTTTAGTTTAAAAATATTAGTCTGCTTTCTACTTATATGTATTGGTGCTGTTGAGAAGCCTGATTCCATCGTGTCTCTAATTTCTTTTCATATATTATCTACTTTATCTCTCTGGAAAATTTTGGCAGTTTCACTTCGCTTTGATGTTTTTATACTTCACTATAGTATGTCAGGATTTGTTTTTCTTATGTGTCTTAAGTGTCTGTTTTTCTTTATTGGGAGAAGGATGGGATGCAGAGGCATCAGGTTAGCAGAACAACCCTTTCATAGCATACGCGGAAAAGGAGAATTTTCTCATCGTTCAGATAAAGATGTAAACAATTTAAATAGGAAACACAAGAGGGTTTTTGTTTGGGAAGACAGCATGGAAAGCATGCTTGATAAATTGAGCCCACATATAATGATTATAGCATCATTTGCAATAATTATTGGAAATCAAATATCCACCTACAGTAGAACAGATAAGTTGTTATCTATTCTTACAATCGAATTCTATACATTGATGGTAATGAATAAACTACAAAACTAAATAGTGCTTTGTTAATGATAAATCTTTAATTAGGTTTTCAAAGTTTGCATAACTTCATTATTATCCATTTATAACTGTTTCTTGGATCAAGTTCAGGATTTTATATTTACTAAAAGAAATCATACAGTACTCTCAATATAAATATACTCCTTTTTTAAAGGAATATTCCAAGTCTTTTAAATTGTTCAATAATTATGTTTAAAATTTGTTATTAATATTTTGTTTCGTGTTGTCTTGCTAAAAAATTACTGTTTCCCTCAACCATGCTTATTTCTGATCTATATTTGAAGATCAATTTCTGATTTTTATATTTTGCTTTTTTATTTTTGTGAGTTTTAATTTTACTCTTTATAAATGTTCTTTTCCTAAATTATATACTTTTCCCTCTTTTTTCTAATTCCTTAGCCTGACTTTCTGATTCATGTTTTCAGTCTTTCTTCTCTTGTACCAAAATAATTCTAGTATATATATATATATATATATATATATATATATATATGAAATTAATTTTGAGTAAAGCTTTACCTGTGTCCCATAGTTACTCTTATGTTTTCCTTTTCATCATATACATTTGGTATTTTCTATTTTTTCTCTTTGATCTTAATATCAACTAGGAAAGTATTTCTTAATTTTCATGTTGTTTTTTATCATCTTCTTATTATTCACTTTATTTTTATTTTACAAATCAGAGACTATGGCTGGTAAAATAGTATTTGAGGAAGAATAAGCTCAGAGTCAAGAAAGACCAACTCCATTCTTATCAAATATTTAACTGATGTATTTTTCTCATCTAAAAATGGGATTAATAACAAGTACATTATGGTGTGTGAGACATAAAAGGCATATACAATAGAATTAAGGCAAATCTTTCTCCTGACACATGGATGTGTTCATCATCCAGTGTTCTTCAATGAGCTTTGAGGTCCAGAGTTTTTACTGGGGTTCCATAGCATAAGCATGATTAATTAAATCACTGGCCACATGATTGAACTCAATCTCCAGCCCCATCCCTGGACGTTGGGCTAGCTAAAAATCCCAACCCTATAATCATATCATTGGTCTTTCTGGTGACCATCCTCCATCCTGAAGCTCTCTAGGGGTTCATCCTAAACCGTTTCATTAGCATAAACTCAGTTGTTATCCTAGAGTCTCATGAATAGTAAAGGCAAATCTTTCACTTGGGAAATTCCAAGGGTTTTAGAATTTCTCTCCCAGGAATCAAGGACAAAAACCCGCCAAATTTTTTAGTACACAACAGGTACTTATTGTCCACATGTTTTCCAACTTCCAAAATTATTACTATTTCCTCCTTGCTTCTCTTTTTAACTTCATCTTTGTGAATTCATGCCTTTAAAAAAGAATCACAAAAAAAAAAAAAAAAAGAATCACTTTACTGAATTGTGATTTTCTGGAGGAAGTAAAATTAGGTGCATGTGTTCATTCTACTATGTTAAATTCTCGATAAGACATTTGTTGTTTCAAGAATTATGATAAATTCTGAGTGAAAGATAAAGCTGAACAACAGAGAAAGCAGAGGTTGGTCCTGCTTTAAAAATAAAATGAGTGACCCCCTCCACAAAAAAAAAGTTCTCTTCCTATTCTTACTGTAGGAGAAAATATTAATCCAGACATTGAATCCATTAGTGGAGTAAAGCCAATCTTTTGAGGCAAAGAACACGGTAGAAATGGGAGTTCCTCACTAAACCCTGGAGCTGGGTGTGAGGGGACATACCCAAAAGTCTCAGAAGCAAAACAAAACAAAACAAAACAAAACAAAACAGTCTCAGAAGCTCTAAGTCTCTTTAGGGAGAGCCTCCCTTTTTAGGGAGACTCACTTAATGAAGCAAACGTAAGAGATGGAACCTCCCTTGGGGGCAAGCCTTCCATGGCAGGGAGCAATTTTAGTAGATACCACAAACTGAAAGTATAAATGTAAGAAAGTTTTTTTTGGATTTGGCAAGGGATGTTGAGTCTGCAGGGAATATATAGCCAAGAAATTTATTTAGAGTTGTTCACTGGAAGTGTGAATTACCTGTTCACCAAAGTGGTAAATATTAATCTATTAATAAACTCTCACTAATAAAGTAGGATGCAAAATTATAATAGAGAACAGGCAGGAAAATTGAGAGATTTTAAATATTTGGAAAGGAAACTTAAAAAACAAAGTTGGTTTCAAGGAAGATTTGACAACTAAGTTTTACCAACGAAAATTTCAGAATATCTCCCAATAGAAGTTGGTGTATAAGCCACTCTCCAAAGGAAGAGGAAGGGCAGTGAATAGCATTTGTTCTACTGCTGTGTAAATGTTACTCATCCCAGTTGGCTTGCTGGTGGAAGCTGGAACCCAGTGGGCTTTTTAACATTTTGAAATGGCGTTTATTGTTTGGCTTTATTTCAATTACCAAAACAACACACGATCTCATTAAAGAAATATTTTTAATCAGGAAAAAAACAATACTGTTAACACCTATAGGTAACCTCTATCAATGCATTGCTGCAGATCCACTTCTATACACATATACGTATACAAGGCACATATCTCTACACAAACCTATGCACAAACAGGTTCACTTACCCAGCAACACACACATATCACACACACATACATGAACACAAAACTACACGCAGGTTAAAATGCATATGCCTGTATGCATATTTGTACATGTGTACACATACTCTGTATTAAAAACTCTTATGTGAGACTAGTAGGTCAGAGGAGATTGAAGGCCAATATTAGAGAAAGTTGCAGTTTAAAAATTTCTACCAGTATCTGCCTTCTATAATAAAACTGAATTTAATTCTCTAGAAGAATGTTCTGGAAGATACATTTCCGTGAGCCTTTTTATTATGCAAATGTATGTTCCCAGTGAAGACCTGAGTGCAATAAAACTACCACAGTATATATTCTTCAGAGTAAAACACTATATCCTGTGTATTAATTTAAATTAAATGTAAGTTTCAGCAGATTTGTGTATTGGAACATTATGTTTTCATTAGAGAATTTTATTTCCCAAATTTGGATTTAGATGGCCCCTTGCCTATTAATAATAATATATTAATAGTAATATCATAGTAACATAATAATAGTAATAAATTATTTTTTATTTTGTTTTTAGGACATATTTCTTATTCTTGGAGTAGCTAATTGTGGAACAT
The DNA here is from genome assembly GCF_018345385.1 of Vulpes lagopus. Classification (NCBI taxonomy): domain Eukaryota; kingdom Metazoa; phylum Chordata; class Mammalia; order Carnivora; family Canidae; genus Vulpes; species Vulpes lagopus. The sequence continues at coordinate 58,078,355 of NC_054826.1, read as the reverse complement.
GCTGGTCTTAGAATAAGAAAAGATCAATATGCAGATCTGACCTATTGTTTCATGTGTTTATTAAACAAGTCACTATTGAAGATCTACCATATTTAAGCACTGTTAAACACTAAATCTACAGACTGGGTGGACATAGTCCCTTCTCACAGGAAGCTTACTTTGTACTTGTGTGTTATTAACTTGTGTGTTTTGTGATTTTGACTATGAATTCTAATTGTCTTCATTACACAACTTCTGAGTCCTGACATAAGGACTTTGTCTGTCAACTACAGGTATTGACCACACATACTACTTCACCTGAGGTTTTGAGATGCACAATTGGTTTACATGGGATTTCAAACCCTGTAACATGGCTGACATCATTTTTCCTCTAGATTTTCTACCTCCTTTCAATTTTTCTTGCTTTTATCTTTTTCCCAGTATATCTTATTTCCCACTCACCCTTACATTTTTGGTTTTCTGATTTCTGTTATAGGCTTACCTCTTTGGGATCTCAACACAATGTAAGAATCTTCTACTATATTTCCACACTTGGTGGGAAAGCTTTTTACATCCTGTCATCTGGCTAAGTTGGAGCAAGGTGGTTATCACAGTGCCCTGAATGTAAATCTTCGCACTAACTATGACTAATGATGGTTTTTGCCAAGTTGCAGAATTAAACTGGATCTGAAATAAGACTACCAATACTTTAGAAATAGATAGATAGATGAATAGATAGATGATAGATAGATAGATAGATAGATAGATAGATAGATAGATAAAAGGAACATTTTTGAAAAGGTAGTTAAAGTCTTAATATATAAACATAAGAGTTTTTCCAGCAACAAAGAGAAGAAAGAGCAGTAATAATAATACATATGTAGGAGTTCCTGAATGCTTATGACAATATTTAAAACATCTATTTGAATCTTCTATTTACCTTGAGAAATTTTCAGGCACTCAATTTCATTCAGACATTGATTCTATCAATCAGTATTGATCAAGGAAGGAAGAAAAGGCTTTGTGAACAATGAATAAGTATTTACAAATCAGTACAGAGGCAAGGGAATGCAAAAAGACACAAATTAGATGAAATAGAGATAAATCAGTTGTGGGAAAATAAAAAGTTGCATTTTATTTGCCTATCTGAATGTAATGTGTAAATTTAGAATCTCAGATGAGCAGCATAAAATGAGTACAATTAGATTCCTGATATAACCATACCCATAGTCAACATAGAATTTAGAAAAGTAGCAGGGAATAAGAAGTGTGGGCATTACATTTTCAGAACTCCCCAAAAGGTCAATGATGTCCACAAAGAATATGCTTGGCTATGCCATATCTATTGGATTTATATTGAAGGATCTAATGGCTCATTACTTCTCTGACTTTCTTAATTTCATCCCCACTTGTAGAGTCAACAACAAAAGTCTGCTAAGTAGTATTGCCTATGGTAGATTTTTTGCAGAAATGACTGAAGTACTCCTCTACTTCTGTCTCCTTACTTGGATTGTCCTCTGCTACATTGACTCTGACTTGGCATGTAACTGGATTTGGCCAGTAAGACATTAACAAGATAGGAAGAGCAATTTGAAAGAGCTTACACGTGGAGGGCTTCTTGCTTGCTGTGTTTAAAGCCCTGAGGTCATCATATGAATGAATTCAAATTAACCTACTGGAGAGGCCATGTGGTGGAGATGCAGGTGCCCTGGTGACAAGCTGCCCAACATCAGACATGTCAGCAAGGCTACCCTACATCACTCGGCTTCCAGTGGATCCAGCACCTGACCCCAGATAGATTAATCAAGACCTCCTGTAAAGATGGGTAAGCTGTAATTGGGAGATGCAAATGCATCAAGGGATGAGAGCAAATTGTGTATTCCTGAACATTGTTCTATGATTAGCAGGGCAAAATACCTGAAAGGACTTGAGGGCTTATGGCTTCCCTGAGCTGAAATAGTTCATGGCTCTTGAGCCTCATCTCTTAGGCCATACACTCCCAAGTATGGAGTGATCTGGAGACATTTTTAATATTTCTCCAGAAGTAACAAGACCTCGGCTATGCTGTTGACACATACGTTATCTTGTCTGTTCGTTACTGTTCCAATTCTTATTCCAGTTACTCTTGTTTCATAATGAAACTCTTATTATGTTACTCTTGTTTCCATCTTAATGGAAAGCTCAAACTCAAATGTCTACAACAGAACGCTTGACTTCCACTCACCTGAAGTTTGACCTTCTCACAGTGTTCTCCATTTTGGTTCATGTATGTCCTCTAATTTTTTACTGTTTCTGGGCATATCTAAAAGATTGAGCTAATATAAGAAAGAAGGACTGAAAGGATTTCAACCAAAGAATTAACTACAATAGAAGACCATTGAGAATTATATCTCTTAGGAGAAATTCACAAGACATAGAGGACAGTCACGATTCTCAACACTACTTGGTGTCTTTGACTAAGCTTGGCTTCTGAGGTGGTCCTATGGACTCATGCCTGATTCCTGAGATTGGAGTATGCTGCAATAAAATAGCTTGAGAAAAACCAAAACTGCTGTTTATCTTCCATTTCTATGGGACAGCAAAGGCTCAAGGCAGGCTCCATGTTAGAATCATCTGCTCTGTATGTACCAAACATGCTGCATACAACAGAAACAATGAGGTTTTCAGAAACAGGATTGGAGTGCCTGGGGACAAACATCAGGGGAAATTAACATCAGCTTGGGTACCTTTTGTGGGCGTTAGTGTTGCAACACTTACTAGGCATTAATGGTATAGCTGCTATATTACACATTGGAGAAGATGGAAGAACTGGAAGTAAAAAATGGCAAATAACTAACATAGAGCTGTTCTATGAAACATAGCCCCCAAGTTCCAGCAGTGTTGGAAGAATCTAAATAGAGGCAGGCTGGGTCACAGGGGAAGCTCTATTCATTTGCCACAAAGTGACCCCATTCTTGCTCTCATGGTTGTGTGACTTGCCAAATATCAGCTACAATTACCACCTTTTCAAAGTCCCAAAAGCTTGCCCTAATAATATTTCCTCCATTTCTTAGTCATGTCACTTCATCACTGAAAATCAGATTGACCAAATGGCTTCGAGGGATCACATTTATATGTGTCATTCTCCCCTAGAGGGCTGGTTAATTTCTGCTGTATCCTACAAAAGAATTTGGTATTGAGAACAACATGCACAGCTAGCTGTGCTAGTGTTCTACATAAATCAGAGAGAATTTAAGGTCCTGATAAAAGCTTCCAATAAACTTCTGTCTATATCATAATATGAGACTCGCTTGTACCCATTCATTCTAATGCTAGCTTTCTGGATTCATATTCAGAAAGTCACTATGTTTACACATTTTCATTTTCTATCTGTAAGAACAGATACAGTGTTCTTATTTATGCTTTTTTATTTATTTATGGCAGGACAAATTCATTCACTACACATTTGTTTTTCTTACCTTCCTGTGAATGAAACCCCAGCCCCCATCCTTTTTCCTTTTTTTTTTTTTTTTTTTTTTTAGCTCAGGATGGTATGTATATAAGTTTTGATTGCCTATTTTAGAGTTTCATCTTCGTGGGGTGCCCATGTATATGTAATTAAATTTGTTTTTCTCCTGTCGATCTGTCTTTGTATTACAGAGAATCTCAACCAAGAACCTAGAAAGGTAGAAGGAGAATTATTTTTCTTCCCCTACAGAAGTTCCTCCCAAAAAAGCCAAATTATTCCAAATAAAAAGAAGATTCCTCAGACTTGATGTTAATGGTAGACAAGAAAATCTTAGCCAATCAGAAAATGCACTCACGGCTTTTTTCCAGCTTATTAGGTTCATGCTACTACAAAGATGTTCTCATTCTTTCATGGTATCTGATCGCAAAATAAAAGAGATACCCAGCAAAATAGAGGAATTAAAGAAAATGGTCACCAGCCTGATCCCTGAGGCTGGCAGGCCTCCTTTTGTTGTGTGGGAAGATATAAGGTATTTGAATGCAAATATGTTAATGTTATTAATAGTCCGTCAAGGAAAAGTAGTTGGTTCTTACTTAGTTCATCTCTTATAATCCATGCATAAAATGAGAGTAGAATTAAAATAATAGTTAAAGAGTTATGAGAAGGTAGGAAATCACTGTTTCGATTTATGTTTATGTCCTTTGTTTGAGTATCTAAAAAGTGGTCTGCAGACTGATCCTTCCAGATGTTCATAGTGGTGATACGGCAAAGTTGCCCAAAAAAGCAGAAGAATAAGGCATACTTGCTCTCCATCAAAATCTCTAGATAATCCTAAAAGAAAAAAAACTGTTAAATTATTTTAATCTGTGTTTCAAAACTGATGCTGAAACATTACACGATTTTGAAATGCTATGCATATTAATATTGAGTGGATAAGTCTTTTCTATCTAAGCTTAACAGTATTTGTGCTTTTATAATAGGATAACCAAAAATCAGGGTCTAATTCCACCCAGTTTACCTTGTCAAGTTGGGATTTGAATTATCATTACACACTTTAGCTGTCTTTGCTCTTCGTCTGAAGTCAGTACAGTCTAGATAAATGCAGAAGAAATGAAGAAGGCCTTAACTGCAACATTCATAAATCCCCAATTCAGAGAGCATCATATCCATTCATTTTTTTCTACACTAAGAAGGCAGAACTCATATAGTGCTTCTTCCCACAACCTATTGGGGCATCAGGTTTTCCATGGCTGCACTGGAATTGTTTGGAAATTATATTTTGTTAATGTATCTTCTCAATAATGGAAATTCTCATATCTTTAGAAGACAAAATTATGGCCTACAATCTTTATTTTTATTAAAGAGTATAAGCATATCTCAATTAAGGAAAATGAAAGGAAACATAAATTAAAACATAAACAAAAAATAAGTGAAGTTTTGCTTGTTCTTTTCAACCATAAAATCTTTCAGACATCCCTGGAAAACAAGAATAATCTTTGCATGAAATATTACTTTCTTATTTCTAGATAAAAAGGCAAAATGAGATGACTAACCCCCATCCCAGTTTCCCACTTAAATGGTGGATTATAAGAGTAGAAACCTCTATTATTGGTGAAAATTATTGTGAAATAAAATCAAGAAAGTTCCAACCACTTTTTCTAAGTATAGAACTTATTTTTTTGCAAGAAAAAGACTCATGCTTAAGGGTCTAAATTATGAAAAAAGAGAATACTGAAAAGTTTGAGAGCAGACCCCACCTAACAAATACAACCTTTGTGATGTGGAAACACTGCAAAAAACAATACAGTTTGGAAGATGGGTGTGTGGTATTTGGGTATCTTTCCATTATCCACAAAAAGGAGGTCCCATGAAAAGAATGTCTTACAATGCATATTATAAGTCGTAGGGAAGCTCAAAGTAGCCCTTGATCCCAGCATATACACTGTGCAAGTAAATATGAAACCCACATACAGCTGACAAATTTCTAAATAGGCAGTTATCATACTAAATGAAATATAACAAGCTACGAAGTATTTCCCCCCAAACATTTTCTCTTCTTTCAGGGAATACACATAAACAATATCCCCCAACTCTTTTATAGTCGGCTCTAATGCATGAAATGTAAGATGTGATATATGACTTTTCCAGACCTGGCCAAAAAAATCCTTTTGTGCTACTCCACATCACTCTTCTTGTTGACTGATGGCAACCCAGGGCTCTTAGGAATTCGTGTATTAAGAATAACAGAGGATCCTGCATGGATCCTCCACTGGCTACCTTGAATATAACTTCCCCACGCCTTCCCCTCTCTTGCCCAGAAAATGGAAACACTGTGGACCTTAATGTGAGCAATCAAAAAATATCTATTATGTTATTGAATTACATAGAGTCTATTTATTAATGTGGACTCTTCTAGGGTAACTAATCCAGCTCCTGCTACTGCCATTTGGGATGGTAAAGTTTAAATAAATAATAGCTTTCACCAACATAATGCATTAAAAACAAGAGCAAACAGAAAAAAATCAGTTTTAAACTATAAGACAGTATTGCAATTATCTCCTTCATAAACTGTTTTACTGTGAGAGAGAAGAGAAAAATTGAGTACAATCTAATTATGCTTTTAATAAGCTTCAAGAGGACGTAAAATTTTGACTTTAGGAAAATATGGGACCTAAAAGCAGGTGTTTTAGCCCTTCATATAGAATCCTACTAACATTACCAAAATGAAACAATAACAGGATGGAAAACACATCATAACTGCTAATAGCAAATGACGACTCACATAGGAATTATGCAGTCTTGGGCTCAATCGAGACAAGGCTTGAAGGCACAGATAAGCCATGAGAGAAATGGTGGTGTCTCCACCTGAACCTATGAGACACTACAGATTCTCAACAGGGGATAATAGACTAAGTATAATACAAAAGGAACAGGGTGGTGATTATAACAATGATGATGACGACGATAATGCAAAAAGCAGAAAAAAATATTATGAGAAAGCAGCTGCTTTCCACTCTTGTGATTTAAAATGAAGTCCAAATAGTAATAAAATAAAGAAATATGCCATCAAAGTTTTAAAAAAAGGTACCAAATTCAGAATATTGGATTCATATGTGGAAGAAAAGTTTAAGAAGGTCTGTAGCATGTAAAAGAAAAGTACAAAGACTTAACATATCCTAGAGAAATGGATAAATGTGAAATATAGATCATGGAGACAGACACAAGAGGCAGATCTGTGTGTCCTTAAGGAGGAAAACATACAAACACTAGAGCGCTGGTGGCAAGAGCACTGGGAGATCTAGGCTTAAGTTTTGCTTCCTCTCCAGGGTTCCTTCTCATCACACATAAGGTAGCAATCTTGAGCCTCTCTATACCCCACTGTCATCACTTGAGAAATAGATATATAATAGGAATCTTCCCTCGTAGAATTGTCTCGAATATTAAATATGGTAATAGATATAAAGAGATTAAGACATCCTGGCTGTTCATTCATTCTTAATGCATACTCAATGTTATGTCAAATTAGTACATGGAGTATAGGAAATTCAAATTATTTCACTAAAGAATAATGTTGTTATCTAAAGTTATGAATCTGAAGATTAAATAAGTTGTTGTAAATGGAAACATTAATGAAATGTGACCAATAACTGGATCAATTCAGTTTGACATTTTTGAACATCGAAAATAAAGTGAATTTGAATTAGTGACACTAAATAATGGACAATAAAACCTGCCATCCCTATAAAGCAACATCATTTCTCTTCTTGACCATGTCAAAATCCCACTTCCATGACCTTCTACATCCTGCCTTGATTTTTGGTTGCTGATTTTGTTATCATATCTTAGCAAATGGGAAGTGATAGAAGGGGGGCAAATAAGCAAGAGCTATTTCTGGTGCTCCCCCCCCCCCCGACACACAAACATCAGAATCTGCAGATAATATACTAGAGAGACAGTTTTCAAGCTGGTATAACTCCTTAAACCTACAGGGAATAAAGAGAAATTAAGTCTTTTCCATCAAGGAACTCATCTGGCAAATTTCCTCTGTGTGTAAAACATTGCGGGTTCTATATTACTCATGTAATGTTTTAGTTTAAATTATTGTACAAAATCTTGCAAAAGATATTCTGTCTTAGTGTGTGTTGAAAGTGCTTTTCTTTCCTAAGTCATTTTTAGTATTGTAGAGGAAATTATAAAAGAATGACTCAATGCCAATTTTATTTATTCTCAATTTGTGTGATATTCATATTTAGTAATTTGGTGAAATAAAATGTTTAATGTAAAATGCCTAGTTAAAATCTGAAATCATGATTTTGATCAAGTATTAAGTATATGGAAAATATACTCTCTTTGTATAGTCTATAAATGAAGGGTTGATTTCTAGGAGATGGAAAAGGTTAAACTAATGAATGATTCAGACAGTCTTTCATTCTTCATTAAAAGTGAATTAATTTCTTGAAGAAATGAGCGATCTTCTTCAGTTGTTAAATGTGTAAATTTCATCTCAAACATTCACAGTCCTCGATCTATTTAAAGACTGATATGTCAATGATGAAATATAAATTGCAGAAACTAATCAAGTTTAGAAATCCTGAGCTCTTGGCTGTGGTTACTGCTGTGATGCTCTAGCACAAGCACATCTCGGCCTGATTATGAGAGATCAGAAGAAAGAGGTGGCATTTGGAGCAAACAGTTCTCACATAAGCAGGAGATGTGATTTTATTATGAATTATGGAAAACAGGATGAGAATTTTGAAAAGATAATTCTTAACAGATTACTCACTATCTTAAATAGAATGTCACAATTTTTCATATTTGAAAAGGGTGATTATAGAATTGCAAAGAAGGTAGATTGTAACTTACTGTCTGTCTCTTTTTTAAAAAGTTGCACATTGTATAATACAGTCTGCATTCTTATTTCAGAAAATATACAAGTGCTTTTTTTAGCCCTGTTTTTGTGCTTTCCCCTAGACCTTTTCCTTGATTTTGTCAACTTGGGTGTATAAAGTAGGAAGCATGTTAATGTTCTGTGAATTTGTGTTAGGTGTCTTCCCATGGCTTTTCAAAGTCACAAGAACTGAAAACAACAGTAGTAATAAAGGTAACAAAAATAGCCCGTGTGTTTATATTGTGCTATGTCATTGAAAAAATTATTTTTATAACTGTTATAATTTTTAACCAGAGCTAATCTTCGAGATAATACTATAAGGAAGTTATTTCCAAGTTCACAACAGAGGAAACTGCAACTTAGCACAGTTAACTAGTTTTAATTGGAGAAGCCCACAGCTGCAAAAAGAAGTCGAAGCTTTTTAAGGTTAAAGACTGAGTTAATATATTTCTACGATAGCTGTACATTAGGTTGAAATATCAAAAGCAAACAACAGAATTATTTGGTAAAAATGGGTAAGCCAATTCTTCATTGTCTTTCAATTTCCTGCTGCTCTTTCACGTTGAGTTTCAAGCTCTAGAAAAGAAAATATAGGCTACCTATTATCTATCAAACCCTAGAAGGGACATTTTAAGAGCCTTACCATTCTCAAATCTGTAGGATCAGAGAAGTTACTTAACTCACCCAAGTACACACAGCAATCAATAGCAAAGGTAGCTTCGAATTTAGGTCTATCTGATTACTAAAACTTTTCATTACATCATAGCTTGTAATATCCCTCATTCCAAGCAGCATGTAGTTTTCTGGAATCTAGTACATGCCAAGAATAACTGCTGTCTAGAAATGTGTCATGACCACTCTCCTTATCCCATCAAATGGCATCTTCTGAAAATATATAATAGAAAATAAACCAAATACGGTGGAGATTTCTCTTGAGTTTAGAATTTAGATGGAGGACACCAACCTGGAGGGTCTGGTTCTTTTATCCTGAATATATCAACTTTTTTGATAGTAAAAACCTATATATGTTATGAAACTTCTGAACAAAATTTCAAGTTTTGACTACTTAAAATTTCTCTGGTTTCAAAACTGCCCACAGATAATCACCATATATTTAAAATATAAGACTTCAAATGGGAAAAAAGTGAAGAGTGAAACACATTCCACCTTGGAAATGTGTTACGTCCTTGACTCCTAGAACAGGAGAACATTACAAAAAGAGTAAACTTTTGAATTCAGAACAGTGATAACCACACTCTAGTTTCATCTACATATGACCTTAGGAAGGTGATCTAATCTATTTGTAACATAGTTTCAACATCTACAAAATTACTTTAAAATTTCAGATATAAAGATAAAATGAATCAGTTATTCTATAGATGGGGTATTGGAAATAACTAAATGTAGTAATTCCCATTTCCAGTGACCTCTACAAGAAAGACTAAAGATTTGGTTGAAAATACAAAATAAAAATTAAAATATTCTAAACTATATAAAGAGGAAACAGTGAACTTAGAATTCCAACTCTAAGAATAGGAAGTTTGGGGATGATTAAGTTGCTATAATACTGTTATATTTTCAAACTATATGTAGTTCTTAGGCTCCTGTGTTGCTCAGTCAGTTAAGCATCTTCTCTTGATCAAGTCATGATCTCAAGGCTGGGGGATTGAGCCCTTTATCTGGCTCCACCCTCAATGCAGAGTCTGCTTGAAATTTTCTCTCCCTCTCCCTCTGTCCCTCCCTCTGCTCACTCTCTGTCAAATAAATGAATAAATCTTCAAAAATATATCTAGTTCTATTTTGTCAACTCTTACTCATTTATGATCTGGAGAAGGTAATTTCTTCTAAACTAAGTACAGTTTTCTCCTCCACAAAATTTAGCACATGCAAAATGAGAAACTGAATGAATTTAAAGTTCCTTTCAAAATATAGCATTCTTTTACACAAATATCTAAATTTGTCATTTATCAATTTATCTAAACTCCTTATTTCTTTTATTCACATCATATTCAAGGTTAATAATACTAGCTTTCTTCATGTTATATAAACTAATAGCCAAATGTGTTTAGAGTTAGCACAAAATAATCTTTTCAAATATTTCCTTTTAATAAGTTCTTGTAAAGATTTTTGTTGAATAATAAAATGCTATCAATCATTACATGAGTAATCTCACTAATGATCATGGAGATAATCAATATACAAAAGAAAAAAAATTACTACAACTACCTTATCAGAATAAGCCATTGTGACTACCCTAAGCATTTTCCCAATTAGTTCAACACTTCCAAGAAGTAGAACAATTTCTCCTTTTGCTTTACCAGAAAATTGGACATATTATTTTATTACTGTACCATTAGTGTGACTGTCAAAATCCTTAGCTTAGCAAATAATAACATGAATATAGATTCTCTACTAAAGTTCTCAAGTGCAGAGTGGATTCCTTTAACAGAACTGTATTTGGAAAAATGAGCAGCAAAGTAAAGCATAAGAAATAACATTCTCACTTCCCCTCCCTCTAGAGAAAAATAAAAGTGTTTGATTTATCTGTAAAAATTGGGAATCTTCAAGTGTATTAGCAGCAAATACATGAAAACTAAAAATCCCCTTTCATTTAAAAGAAGTAATATAACATTTAACAAAAGAGAAAAAACATTTAACAAAAAAGATGGTAAATTCTCTAATCTCAAAGCAGGAGTAAGATTCTAGAACATAGGCTTCTTGAGGTGAGTGGTACAATCCTTTTTTTTTTTTTTTTAATCACCCATTCCTAAGCCCAGTCACTGGTACAGAGATATAATAAGAAGTGAATTCTTAATTATTAGTTTAGATTCCTTTAGGTACAGAGTTAAGTGATAACCTTATGAATGATGAAGGAATGGATGAATAAATAGCTAAATGCCTGGCCCGCCTGCATTGACAAGTTTCTACAATTTCAAATGCTTTATTGTTGTGCCTGTTATTAAGGTTTGTGAAAGATAGGTTAAGGTCTTCTTGCATTAGTGTAGCAGGATTCCTGCCCCTATCCACATCAGTTAATAAACTTCAAAGAGTCCCAGGTGACTGCCCACTCCTCCTATTTTCTGCAAGGGAGAGAGTAAGGTGCCTTTTACCTGTTTTTGGAGTTCCTTTGGTTAAAAAAAGTCCTGGGTCCTCTTTTCCTCCCTACATGCTCCCAAGAAGTAAAAAGAAGTAAACAGAAGATGAACCCAGTAAGTACATCAGCTTGACTACCTTACCTTTGACCATTAGCTATACTTCATAAACAAGGATGCTAATGGCTTCACTTTCAAATATGAAACTACTTTTAACTTACTAGTTTGTTTTTCTGAAACCACCAAATTCTGTATGAGTGTCATAGTGACTTTTTTTTTTTTTTAGCTGTGTAGCCATAGCTCTTACCAAATTAGCCTTTTAAACACTCTTAGAAAGTAGTCATTTGCTTCTAGAATGGTCATATTATCAGTTCAGCTATTGAATCTAAGATCAAAATAACATGTTATACATAGGCTAAACAAATGGAAGTTTGTTTGTTTCTCACATATTAGTCCAAGCCTAAGAATCAAGGGCTGATATTATAGACCAGGCCCTTTCTGCTTTTTTGCTCTGCCATCCTGAATATGCGCATTCCATCTCATGTCTAAAATGATTGCTTCAATTTCTATCATCAAAAATGCTTTCTAAACAGAGGAGAGAGAGCAAGGAAAGTGGAATTCATACCTATTCTCTTTAAAGGCAGAACTCAAAAATAGTACTTATTACAAATGTTCACATTCTATTGGGTGAAACTTGGCTGTGTAGCCATACATAATATCGAGGAAAACAGGAAAATGAAGTCTTCATTTGAAAGACCATGTGTTGTGCGTTCTATTACAAAGGCAGAAGGAGGTTGGAGAGTTAGTACTTATTAGCATTTTTCTGGCATAACCATTTTTTCATCTACCCCAAAGCAAGACAAATGGACAACTGGGATCCATGCCTTTTCACCATAAGCAGGGTAGTAACTGGCTTTTCTAATTCATGGACTTACAATATCAAATATCACCTCCACTTTCTCCTCTGTTTGGGTTAAAAATTCTTACTAATCTAAAAAAATTCTTTTAAATCATGTAGGTATTTAAAGATAATAAAAGCAGCCCTAAAATTTTAGACTTTTAATAATTTAAATATTTTTTTCTGTTTACATCTGTCCTAGATATGACTTCTAGACCAAAATACAACCAGCATGAGAGAGTCTGCTAAAGGATTATAGTTGATTAATTCATGGGTTCCATGGTCATAGCCATCAGGAGATGATCATGACTAATAGCAGGCCATATCTAACCATAAATACACTCTTTGTGGCATTAAAATAACCTGTTTTCTCTTCTTGGAGATAATGTCAGTGGTCTGAAGGTAAAAATGATTGGATATTTCTTGCAATATCTCTTAGTCAACCCAATCAATACCTGAGGCTGAAGTCAATAGAGCTGCTATACACTTGCAGCCTGAGTATTCAGTTTAGTGCCCATAGCCAGTTCACACATGAATAAATACACACTACACAAACTCCTTAGTTCATCATCAAAAATTTATTAACAGCTTAGTAGTTTATGAAAGGAGCATCTGGTCTTTCTGTCAGAGAGCCTTAAAAAATAAACATCACAGATTTTCTTTCCTTATACTGGCTCTGATGGAGCATGACCCCAGGCCTTTTTAGATTTTATGTCAGTAATAATTTTCAACTTCTCATAGGTTTTGCCTACTAGTCCTTAAACAAGGTAAGAGACAAGTGGCTCTTTCCCTATTTCAGTAGCCATGGTTCCTCTGGCCACTTGCTTGTTGACAGCTTGTCCTAGTGTTATTCTGGTACTGATGAGTCAAATTGATGAAAAGCTTAGAGAGTCGGGCATAGTTTTTATCAAAATGTTCATAGATGCTTATCTAGCCCACACCTTATCTTTAATTCACTCTCATACATACAACAGGGCGTGTGAATGAGGGAGGGCAGAAAATTGGAAATAGTCTTTTGTAACACTCTATTGGAAATTGATGTGCCCCTAGCCAGAGAGGTGTGGGGGAGGTGACACTTGAATGTGGCTCTGTCTGCATATCTCTTCAGGATGATCTACCATCTTAAGAATTTTTTCTTATGCATTCTCAAAATACTCTGTAAACAAGATTATGTCAAGCACCAAGTCTGCTTCTGCTCTCTGGGGCTCCTGAAAGATTCACCTTGATCTGAGTGTCAAAATTGAACACATGATTTGAAATGGAGACACCATCCAGCTTAGTTAAAAACATAGCATCCCAAATTATTGAATTCAGAGAGTACTGTACTCTGGTGTCAGACTGTACTGAGCAACTGGCATCAACCATGTCCTTTTTCTTTGTCTCCTACTCCTAGTCCTTTTGTCCTATTCCTGTGATCCAGAATAAGCTGCAGACATTGTCATAAAATGTGAACTGGCTCGACAGCTTCCTGGATGGCCAGTCATGAAACAAAGAAAGTGTACCCAGTGAGCAGAGAGCTATCCCTGTATTAATTATTTGCTATTTGAACATGCATGTAGAGATTTACTCCAAGCCTTCCAGCATCTTGAAATGCCCTCCTCAAACAATCTTGTTTTTTATTCTATCCCAGATACTCACCCCATAAAGCATCTCAATAACCAGAATCAGTTGTGACCATACCTAATGCCAGAGACCATACATATGCCCCATTCTCTTCAACACCTTCCTGTAGTGACATGTAAATTCTGCACGGATGTTAGGAAACCCAGAGGGAAAGGAAGATGTAGTGACTTTGGATTGGAAGTCAGAAAATAGTACTTTATTTGACAGAAACAAAAATCTACTGCATCAGATCGAGTATATCAGATGTTGAAATCAAAGTTTTCACTGCCAAATAAAAATGAGAGCTCAAGAAGAAAATTATTCTGTTAGGAAAACAGAGTTTCAGTTGAGTACACATCTGTTTTATAGCTGACATTTATTTATGTTATAAATTATATTATCTACATTAGCTAATTGAACCAAATAGTCCATATCCCCAACTACCCTCTTCACTAGCTATTGATGAATTACATAAGACTTCAGAAATACCCTGTGGCATTCTCTCAAACAAAAATAAATAAATAAAAGGAAGGAAAAAAGAAAAGAAATCCTAATGGACAAAAGCTGGCTGTCTTCCTATCCTCATTAGTAATCAGTATGTAAAACAATTCAGTCCTTAAACCTGACACAGAATATCACCAACTCCCCATAAGCCACAAAGGGAATACAAAATCAGGGCAGAGGTTTTGGGTCCAATATACATTAACCCCAGTTCTCCCCAAATAACCAAATTTTCCCAAATTTCTTGAATTCATCCTAAATTGAATTCCCATACAGACGCTGAGACTCAGATATAATGTCATTAAGTAATTGTTCTTTAATACATCTCATAAATCATTGCACTGTGATAGAGTGTTCCTCTCAGAATGGTCCCAAAGGAGTTTGGGGTCCTTTGGAATTATTATTCTCCTCTTTCATGATAAACCATTTTCTCTTCATGTCTCAATGATTTTAGCTTCTTACTTATTGCCATTCTTGCTAACATTCTTTCTGAAGTCTTTGGGATTTCAATGTGCATGTAAATGATGCTTTCAGTATCTTCACCTACTACCTCCTTAATCTACTCTCCTCCAACAACATTGTCTCTTACCACATCTCAGTCACTCATTCCCATGGTCATGTATTTCAGGCCTTTTCATTGTAGTACCAGCTACCCTTACATAATTTCTATAGGTTGGGTTGTACTCTGGGTAATTACTGTTTTTTTTTTTTTTCTGTTTCCAACCCTAATTCTAGTAAGTTGACTTCCAATTATCCTTGAGCCTCCCAGGCTCCCCAGATCCTTGATCTTGCAAAACTCTGTTACCTTTTTACATCCTTCCTCCTTCCTTTCTTAGGTATATTGCATGGCCAAGTATAAGTACTGTAGTGCGTATGCACATGTTCCTGTTCTCTCTTACTTTGCAGTATTCATTGGGTAAACCCTTTTAACCCAGTTCTTTCTACTCTGTGTCTGTGTTTATAAAGCTGAATATAGCTGAAACATGGCACCAAATCTGACTAGTTGGCCTCTCTCTAAACCATCGGGGTGCCTGGGTGGCTCAGTGGTTGAGCAGCTGTCTGGCTCAGGTTGTGATCCCTGGGTCCTGGGTTTGAGTCCCACAGGAAACCTGCTTCTCCCTCTGCCTATGTCTCTGCCTCTCTGTGTGTGTTTCTTATGAATAAATAAATAAAATCTTAATAAAATAGACATGACCATAAATTTCTTTTTTTATGACCATAAATTTCATATTAACTCTTAATGTTGCTAAGTCACCTGTAGTCCAGTAGCCTACCTCTCTCATATCCTTTGTTCGTTTTCACATCTTCCCCTTTCGTAGCAGCCCTCAAAGCCTCCTCCCATATTCTCATTCCCAGTTGGCAACCTTCTTACCTAATTCATGGAGAAGAATGAGCCTTCTCTTTTGTAGACCTCATCCCCATATCTACCTACTTACTGGCATCTGTATCCACATAGTCTTTACTCACACCTTTTACTGTAAATTAACTATCTAGGATCCTTTAGAAAGTCAGTTCTTCAACTTCTGTATGAGGGCCCATCCTCTATCTTACAGTCTCAAGGGCATTACTCCAGCACTTCTCTTTCTTTTTTCTTTCTTACATCATCAATTGTTCTTTCTTCTTTAGGGTCAAAAAATCTGTTATTTTATCTAACCTTAAAAGGAAAGAAAGGTGAAAGCAAAGCAAAACAAAACAAAATGCTCTCTTGACGTCTCAGCTACCACTCCATGTCTTTGCTCCCCTTGGCTGAAAAATTTGAAGGTGTTGTTTGTACTCATTGTTTCAAATTCTTCTTTTCTCATTCTTTGCTACAACTACTCTGATCCTGCTTGGTCATTCCCCTCTTCACACACCACAAGAATACTTTGTCAAGGTCACCAGATGACAACTGCACTAAATCTAATGCTCAAGTCTCGATTCTTACTTTACTTGATTTACAGCAGTATTTGACTTGGCTCATCCTTTTTTTCTTCTTAATACACTTTCTCCACATGGCTTCTCAGACAGTAGGTACTTTTTGTTCTTTCCTAATTCACTGGTTACTTTTCATTTTCTTTTGGTAGGCCTCCCTTGTCTACTTTAACTCTTGATGTGAAATACTTCAGGGTCCATCCCTGGTCCTCTTCATTTATCCAAGAATGATACTCTCAGTGATCTAAGCCAGTCTTATGACTTAAAACCCATTATGGTTTTAACCCATTTAACCCATTATTATGTTTCCAGACCAGATCTCACTCCTGAACTAAAATGTTTATTAAATACCTCCATTTGTGGATCTCTTGAGCATCTCAAACAGAACAGCTCCAAAATTAAACTCTCCATCTTTCAAAAAAAACCTCATTCTTTTTTACTGTTTTTAGATTTATTTATTTATTTTAGAGAGTGGGGGAGAGAGGGAGTGGGGAAGAGGAACAGAAGAATAGAGAGAGAGAGAATCACAAGCAAACTCCCCACTGAGCACAGAACCAATGCAGGGCTTGATCTCAACGTCCATAAAATCAGGACCTGAGCTGAAATCAAGAGTTGGACACTTAATGGACTGAACCACCCAGGCCTCCTCCCAAAAATCTCCTTCCGAAGCTTTCCTTATCTCAGCAGAAATCTTGACATCTTCCTTAGTTCCTCTCTTTCTGTCACACTCCATGTCAAACCTAAAAGAAAATCTGTGAGCTCTACATTCAAAATACACATCCTAATTAGTGATCTCACCCTCCTCCACTGCTCTCCACTCTGGACAGGTTACCAACATCTCTCACTTCAATCATTGCAATATCTTCCTGTCTCCCTTCTATCCTTGACTCCCCACATTCCAAAGTATAGTCTCAAAAGAGCTACAGAATATACTTTTAAATCAGAGTTCATATGATGGTACTCTTCTATTCAAAAAGAGAATATTCTCAGACGAGATCGGGCGCGTTCAGGGTGGTATGGCCGTAGACAAAAAAGAGAATATTCTCAATGATGTCCAATTTCATTTAGAATAAATGAAAAGGTACCTGGGTGGCACAGTCAGTTGAATACTGGCCTCTTGGCTTTGGCTCAGGTCATGATCTCAGGGTTGTGAGATCAAACCCCACATCAGGCTCCATGTTCAGTATTGAGTTTGCTTGAGATTCTCTCTCCATCTCTCTCTGCCCCTCCCTCTCTTTTTCTCTCTGAAATAAATAAATCTTTCAAAACAATTTAGAATAAAGTTTAAATGGCCCACAAAACCTTCTGGGAGATGATCCTATATCATTTCTCTGGTATCTCTTCTTCTATTTTCCTATGTGTTTTTATTAGACTCACGATCAACTCCTTTTTTTGTCAGATATTTCAGGCACATTTTCCCCTTGGGGCCCTTGCATTGGTTGTCCTCTACAACTGGAGAACTCTCATGTCCACCTACTTCAGATGTTTGCTCAAATCTCATCTCAAATAGGCCTACCCTGACCTCCTTCCACAAAATGCCTACCTTAATCCACCCAATATACACATTCTGCTTTATTTTTCCATACCACTTCATATTCTGCCAGCTGTCTGATCTTCAAAAAACTATACTTACACATAATACAGTTATTTATTATGTTTATTGTCTGCCTTTCCCCATTAAAATGTAAGTTCTACAAGGACAAGAATATTTGCCTGTTGATGTATTGATCTCTCCCAAGCAACTAGGAAAAAATGCCTAGCACCTAGCACATTTAAAGCACTCAATAAATATTTTACAAATGTATGATTAACTGAAAGAATAAAATATCTTCTTAGTGATAGTTCATGGTTTCCCTTTTAATTTTCTTTCTCTTCTTTGGATGCCAGGGAATAATTAAAATCAAAGCTATCTTAATGTTTTTTCCCTAGCTAAATTAATCAGGACACTTCCTGAAGAAAAGTGACAATTATACAACTCAAACTTGAGTAAAAAAAAGGACTATATTGGCTTCAGTAAGTGGGAAGCTCCTGGAGGAAGCGTAGGAAGTGGTTTCAAACACAGTTCCATCCAGGGTTTCAAATAAAGTTACTAAGTTTCTCTCTTTCTTGCAAATTCTTGGATCTATTTCTTTCTGAAGCCTGACCTGATTCTTTCTTAAAACATATGGGCTTCTTCCATGTGGTCAGGGAAGTTGGCTCTGGCAGCCCCAAATTCACATCCTGCATTTTCTTGTCCCCAAAGCAGGAAATAGTCTTTCCCCCTAGCATTTGCAGAGTTGCCTTGTGAAGGGCTCTGGCTGCCCAAATGAGTCATTGCCTACCTGTGTGTTGGGCCACAAGAGGTCAGCATAGTACTCATAGCTTTACCAGGAATGTCCAGAAAGGCGGTCCCTCTAAGAAAGGGATGTTAAATAAACAGCATATTTACGTTATGACATAGTCCTCTCTTTTTTTTTTTTCTTACTATATTGGGATGCTTGAGAGCTCAATTTCTATCTGATGGTACAGATCAGTCAAGAAGACGTGTATGGAGAGAGGATAAGACCGGGAGGATTCTAACTGGAGCCCTTTCAGGCTAAAGGTTCTGGGCACAGTGGCCTTTGTCTGACCAATGTTGTCCAGAGATTTCCAGCTAACTATATTTTATCCTATTTTAATGTAAAAATGTTTAAAAGAAGAATGGTTAGTTTTATACGAATTAATAAAAAATAATGTTTTAAAAATGGTTGTCATTTTATTCATTTATAATATAATATCAACTAGCTGTTCATGGAATATTTTTATTCATCCATCATATTGTTCATTGTCTGACTCTCAGAGAAGAAAGATTGCTCCATGCCTATCATGTACTATATATACAAGGAACTATGCAGGTAATGGGAAAGAAAAATTGTTGAGATATATTTGGTTCAAATGAACATAAAGACTTACATTTGCAAAAATTTACTTAATTAAGATGCTAAATCTATAATGATAGTAGATAGGCTTTGTATTTAGAAATCTTGTTTCCACTTTCTAAAACTTACCATAAGTAACATTTATAGATAGCTTACTCTGTTCTGTGTCAAGCAGTCTTGTTAAGCATTTTTATGAATTAGTCTGGTCAGTACTTTTATGAATTATTTAATCCTTACAATTTTATGTGGAAGATACTATTATTATCTCCATGTTACAAGTGAAAACTGATAAAAACCCAGTAAACTGAGACACTAGTCTCATGGTTAGGAAGAGGTGGAGTTTAGGACTCAAATCCAGCAGTCTGATTTCAGAGATAAAATTTTCCAACACTCTGCACTCTTTATTAACAAAATATTCTAATGACATTTAGGGCAACGTTACCCATGACCCCTATAGGAGAAATAGCCACAGACTACAAGAAAGGTGCTTACTTAGATATGGTGTATACATGAAAAATCCAATCTCAGTACAAAGGGTTCTATTTTCCTCCAAAAAAAGTTTAATATGACTTACTCAGAAAGGTTCTCATGTAAGGGTCAAAGTGGGACATGTGAAACAGCCAACTTACTGTTGGAGATATTGTAGTCAAAAGCAATTATGATAGTGTAAGTTCTTGTTACAAAATGTATTGCTGTATTCCGGGACCTTAATTATAGCCCACCTAGGAAGACAAAGCAGGTAACTCAAAGTAGAAACCCATCGTTACAGCAAATGGTAACTGCACACCTGTTGTGCTTTTAAGCTCTATTTTAGGATGATCGGGATGTTATAAGCGTGCACAGATCATTGTAATCCTTAGAATTTCTGCCTTAGAAAGAATAGCCCTGGAGCATATATAAAAGAAAACTCATCTGCAAACAAAGCCTTGGGGGTGACGATTGCAGAGAAAGGAGGAAAGACTCACATATACACCATGGAAGATGGAATACAACAAGGCTAAAGGCGATTCTGCAGATAATAGCATTTTGAACCTGGAAGTGACATACTATCATGTAACCATGGATGAACAAGTTTTTGTGGTTATTTTATTATTATTATTGTGTCACACTTGGTGACAATTGGAGGGTGACCTACAAAATGACTCAGTATCGTAGGGCATGGCCACTGTATGGGTGTGTGTGTGTCTGTGTGTCTTTGTGCATGTAGAATGGAAGAGTAAATGGGAGGGGCAGAGTTAACATTACCAGGAGGTAGATGATACAAATAATAAAAGGGATGAAAGGTATTGTGTCATCGATGTGTTTTATTTTATTCACTTTCTCTTTTAGTTTGTTTGTTTTTTTTTTTTTTTCGGTCATTAAAGTCTTAAAATGTGTTTCCATTAGTCTGACCTGAGAGGCAATGCACTATATTATGCTAGATTTAATAGCTGTGATATTAGATTCATATATTTTCAGGCTATCAAAACTTTACTTATTTAATATTTTATTTTACATCAGTTAATATGAATTAATTGTTATAAATTTTCATGATGAAGAACGATGGAGAGGCCAAAAAAGTCCCAAAGACAAATCCACATTAGATGTACATACCACTTATTCTTGGATTCAAAGTGTGGGTTTATATTTTCATCTTATTTAATTAGAATGAGGTAACATCAATAAATATTTATCTAGGATTCAAGAGTTAAATAGGTGCATTTAATTTTGTCATTATTTCCCAGGTAATCATGCAGATTAGACTTAATGACAAAGACTAATTGAGTACTACTTATAATTTCTAAAAAATAAAATTAAACAAAGATCATTTTCTCTTTAATCGGGAAATAAGGATGAAAAGCTAGGAAAATCTCCATGTTATGAGGCTGTGTATGCAAGCAGGCCTACTTGTGAACAAGTCACATTCAGAATTATAGTTTTAACCCTAGAGTGCCCATGTTTTCAGACTGACTCCAATCCATTTCGAAAGCAAATGAATGCAGAACACAAATTATCATTTAAATGCAAAAAAAATTTCATTAGAACTTTTATCTCCCCTTTTGGTGATTTGACAAGAAGTCTGTGATATGGATTAAAGGAAATGAAAATCCTTCTACAGAGGCCAGCCAAAAAACCTCTTTGCTTTCGAGTGTACTCATTTGGGTTACAATTTCTATTATGTTTCTGTTTTAACATTACATTTGAGTTTCCTTGTATTAAATTCATTTACATTAGTATGAAAGTCAGTGTAATAATAGAATAAATTATTTTGAAATTAATGTTAAAATACTAAAGACTCCAAGGCAGCTTTGATGATTAAAGTTGATTATAATGGCTAAATGTTGACAACATAATACATTCTCCAATTATTTCTCTGAATATTGCATCTTGTGATACATTTCTTTAACTTCTGGTATTCTTCTTTGTGTTCAAAAAAAAAAGCATCTCTGAATATGTAACCATAATCTTAGTGTGGGCAAAGCAGAAGACTACTAAAATCAATAAATTAAATAATGTAGATAACTAAATAATTTAGGTAACTTACTAAAAAATAATACTGTTTTTATGAAGATACATTAGAGAATAAATTTGTAAATCAGAGAATAGTGTAGTTATAGAGTGTAGAGTAATGCATAGAAATATCTAACTCAAACTGTTGCCAAGTATAGGAATTATTTATGTATCATATCCATTTGGAGAGCTAAAAACTGGATGGTAAGAGAACACTGTATGTAACTTTTATGTTTATTCCACAGGATCAGTCATTCTACTTTATTAGCCATATTCACCATATGGTAGAGGTGAAGGGCATAGCACTACCGGTCAGAGAAAAGTGTACCTGATAATTCAGTATGCTAGTGATGAGAAATGTGCACATGGAATTGAGGGAACATAGATGGGAGTATTAA
The DNA here is from genome assembly GCF_018345385.1 of Vulpes lagopus. Lineage (NCBI taxonomy): Eukaryota > Metazoa > Chordata > Mammalia > Carnivora > Canidae > Vulpes > Vulpes lagopus. The sequence goes on along the minus strand of NC_054826.1, from coordinate 58,056,251 downwards.
ATGGTGAGAGCCAAGGAATATTTCACATTGTTGTGCCTGGAAGAATCATAGTAACTAGGCACATGGGCAGGAATTCCAGGTAAAACTTACATGAAGGTGGTCAGAGGTCAATCAGTTTCATCAACTTACAAGAACAACAGTTCCTCTAGCGCATGTGATGAATGTGGGACTATAAAAAGCCATTAACCTGGAAAGATTAAGAAAGGGCAGGGAAGCTTTTAAATTTGATATTGGTCATAATCTTAATCCACTATAGATCTGAGGCATGAGAGTGATATAAACATGCTGCATTTGCAAAGATGGCTCTCTCAGTAGTAACTACTATCTATATGCGGATATTTGAAATGTGGCTAGTGCTACCAGGACACTGAGTTTTTAGTTTTATATAATTTTAATGCTTTTAAATTGAATTTTTAAATTAAAAATTAAATAGCTGCTATATCAAGCAGCACAACTCTAGACGTAAGGCTGACTTTATCCAAGTTTATTAATAAAAAGTCAATTTCAGAAATGTAGGCTTCCTTGCATCCATTTTCTTTTTTCATTTAAAATCCTAAACACAAGAACTTAAACAAGGAATGGCTTGTTTGGTGATTGCATCTGTTTTGCCATTCATTCTCTTCTCTCTGAAATATCCTCTGTACTTAAACCATCCTTAGGGCAGCCTCGGTGGCTCAGCAGTTTAGGGCTGCCTTCGGCCCAGGGTGTGATCCTGGAGACCAGGAATTGAGTCCCATGTTGGGCTCCCTGCATGGAGCCTGTTTCTTCCTCTGCCTGTGTCTCTGCCCCTCTCTCTGTGTCTTTCATGAATAAAAAAATAAAATCTTTAAAAAAAAATCCTTAGAACTCTTGGGACTGGAAAGAGTGATAACAAGAAAAATAATATATGTATATCATTACCTGGGGTTTGAAATTCAGTCCAGATATACATTTAAGCATGCATTGGTAGGTTAATACCTTGATAAATTAATTTAGTGTTTGTTTTTAATTCATTTAAATATGTGTTGAGCACTAGTTGCCAAACAGTGTGCTAAATGCTAGGGATGAAAGCGTAAGCAGGTCTGAACCCCACAAATTTACAATCTAGCTGAGCAGGCATATATACAAAGAGCTAATCATAATACAGAGAATGACATAGGTGATGGACAATTTAAATAAAATGATCATCAGACTAGAAATATGGAAGCACCTAATTCTGCATGGAGAACTTAGGAAAAACTTGAGTCAGGAATTGACTAATGTTGAGATGAAAATTTCAAGGTGAACTAGGAAGAGGTGGGGAAAGGTAAAGGATATGAAGTGGCAGGTGTGTGGGGTGACTGCGCAAAAGAAGAAGCTGCATGGAGTCGAAATGGCATGATTAAGGACAGTCATGTATGAAAATTAATCACATGTCTTAAAAACTATTTTTTTTATTTTATTATTTATTTATGATAGTCATACAGAGAGAGAGAGAGAGAGAGAGGCAGAGACACAGGCAGAGGGAGAAGCAGGCTCCATGCACCGGGAGCCTGACGTGGGATTCGATCCCGGGTCTCCAGGATCGCGCCCTGGGCCAAAGGCAGGCGCCAAACCGCTGCGCCACCCAGGGATCCCTTAAAAACTATTTAAAACCATTTATGCCCGGGAAATAAGATGGTGACCAGGGTTGAAGCTACAAAGTCATACACTGTGTGGAAGTGAGTGGGAGCCAATCATTTTTTTAAAGAGTGCTATAACTTAGGGGCTTTTAGGTGGCTCAGTTGGTTGAGTGGCCAACTCTTGATTTCGGTTCAGGTTGTGATCCGAGGGTCATGAGATCGAGCCCCACGTGAGGATCCACGCTCACCAAGGAGTCTACTTGAGATTCTTTCTCTCCCTCTTTCTTTGCCTCTCCCCCTCACTCTCTTTCTCTCTGTCTCTCTCTCAAAAAAAAAAAATAAAATAAAATAAATGATATGACCTAGATTTGGATTTTCAAGGCATTATTGGAAGATGATGATAAGTGATAAAGATTGAAATAGGACATTCAAACCTGAATATGATTGGACATATTTTTGACATGTTGGAATTTTAAAATGTTGAATGTTGAGATCCACCAATGAAAATCCCTAAGACCTTCCAGTGCCAGAAATCATGTCAATTCTTTTTATATGTTATGTGTGTTTTTCTGGCTCATCAAGTCTTCCATCTCTTTTTCCCCAAAGGGTTTAAACTCCATGGCCATCTGCATGCTAGATTAGAGAGCCACTGGAGGAGCAGGTAGGGGTGATGGAGAAAAAAAGGATGACTCCAGGCTTTGGGGTTGGAGCCCGATGGAAGTCGATACCACTAATGGAACAGGGAAGGTAAGAGGTGAGCCAAGATTTTGGAGGGTGGTAATGGATTCTGAGCCACTCTTGCTTCCAGCTACTCTTTATCTTTTCATTGAGTGACAGTGAGGATTACTCACCCTCTTACCAAGTGCCCTGCAGCTCCAGTGAGTTTAATTTCCGTGAGGTGATTACCATTACTATACATCCATCTGGTGAGAAATCACTATCTTTTCCTCTCTTAGAGCAACTTCAAGCTGCATGGAGGAAATTGTATGGGCACACCATAGTTTATTTGTATGGGAAATACTTTAGCATATCTGACAGAGAAGTTTAGCTTAGAGATTTTCTTTCCAAGTCACTTTGCTCCAGGAAAGTACGTGTAAACTGGTGAATAGCCCAGAATAGCCCCAAATAAATTTTTTGCAGGAATGCAAAATGCACTAAGGATGGATGGTTTGGGGGTTTTGTTGTTGTTGTTGTTGTTTTTTAAGATTTATTTATTTGAGAGAAAGAAAGCATGAGTGGTGGAGGGGCAGAGACAGAGACTCTTCAGGCAGGCTTCCTGCTGAGCACAGGGCCTGACTCCAACTGGGGGCTCCATCTCAGGACCTATGAGATCATGACCTGAGCCAAAAGAGGAGTCAAAAACCAAACAGATTGAGCCACCCAGGCACCCATGGGATGAATGTTTTTAAGGAAAAAGAAAAGTCAGCTGTATATTCAGCTGGGATCACATGCTTTGAGTAATGCTGTTTAACTTTCATGTACCTCAACATATTGGCTTGAAGTTTCCTAGTGGCTTATTCCACTGAACCGAGGCTACAGAGAACTGATATTTTGCAATTGATACCTGACCTCCAGAGGATTCTATGAGATTCCTCTTCCTCTGACCACATTCATAGCTCATACATCACAGTGCCCCCTGGTTTTCCTTTGTCCCATTTGAATTTCATAACCGGTTACAAATCATTCTTCTTGGTGTTGATGTATAACCTTATAGGCATGAACTTTCCCATCTGTGGGCATGAAATATATCCAACCTTGGTCCCAGGACCCTGCTTATAGAGCCACCGCCTCCCACTCAAGCAGGATAGGAGAGCGGACTGTGACATGGGGCCCCATGCTACAAAATCAATTGCTCTCCCCCAGCTCATTTTTAACTGCTAAAACTTTGTATTTTCTAAAATTGTATTTCAGATGAAACAAGATCATAAATTCTACACTGGAAATGAGGCTTGGGCTACAGCTTATACTGTGAATGCATTTACTGCCTTCAGGCATGTTCAGAAATATTGACTGCATTTAAAAACTAGAGCAAAAGAAAGAGATGGCCCCAAGAGCCCAGAGCCATAATATTGTTAACTTTTAAAGGAAAATATCATAAAAGGAAAGTTATTTAATGTAACCTAAGGTTCAGTGTAGCACAACATGCTAATGAAGGCCAAAAGTCCAAGAGAAAGCTCTAAAGTATCCACTAAGCCTTACCAGGGAATATTGATAGGGCATCATTCCAGCAATCTCATATGACTGTAATCAACTACCTGGTTGGTTTCTTTACTTTTCCTCTGTGCCTGGGCTCTTAGACCACCTCTCCTGGTCTATGATTTCTGATGCTTTCACCATATTTTGCCATTCAGAGTGCTTCTAAGGATGCTATATCAGCTCGGGTCTGGTTATCTTGACTTGACTACCATGTCACATAGGGCATCACAGGACCACAATACCCAATATGTCAGTGTCCTGGAGACATAGATATGACTGTAAGTGTGTAGATACATATTGCTGAGAAATGGAGAGAAACACTTATCACTCTTGAAAACATCCACTGTTCTGTGCACAACTTTGGTCTTAGTATCTGAAGAATTTTTTACGAAACAGCTCTCTTCATTTAATCTTTAGTCTCTCTTTCTATCCAGTGATCTACACCCAAGTCCAGTTGGGAAGTTGCCTGCTGCAAGTGGGAGATGCCAATGTCTATCCACCCCCTCTTCTGCCAACTGTGGCTTCTTACCAGAATATGCCTTGACGTTGGCTTCCTCTTGGATGAGGAATAGGTCTTCGAGTAGCATGAAGAGGGCTTTAGTGGCCCTATCCAACATGTGTCACCAGACAGAAGAGGTCTGAAGCCACGCAGTGAATAGGTTAGCTTCAAAGCAGGACCTTAATTACTCAGGAAAAGAGCAGTGGAGAAAATGAATAAATCATCATTTCACAGCCAAGAGCAGATTTCAACATAAATATCAGCTATTTTAATTGAATATGGGATTTTAAAACTATGATTAAAATATCATTGAGTAGATTGTATATAATCTTTTTAAATAGCATGTGTTAAATGTAGTCTAAATTGGTAAAAATATAATCAATGTAATTGGACTTTAGTTGATAAAAGTCATTTTTTCCCAGATGCCTTGTGATAAGGTTGCTGCCAAAATTAATCAGACAATTTTTAAAAATTCTGAAAACAATCTCTGAGTGGTCAAAACATCTATTCTTTCCACTATTACCTTCCTAAGGTGGTTAGAATGGTGTAGTGGGAAAATAGAGTCTAGGGTAGTACTGAGCTAGTCCTCCTTGAATTCAATTTCTGTCTTGGACATTTCCTAACTATATATATTTTCAAACATAAGCTCAAATTCCTCCACTGACAAATTGAGAATCTAATCCTAACCTTGTAAGGTTTTTGTTTGCATGAATAAAAATTAATGTAAAGTACCTAGCTCTGTCTCAAGTAAGTAGTAGCTGCTCAACAATAATAAGACTGTTACCATACTTAATGTATAACATCCCACCCTTGGTCTAAATTCCAAATTTCATTCAGAATGTATTCAAATATATATGTTCAGTTTATCAGATACTGAGTATCATACCAGGTATTATGTGTTTTTCAGAATATAATCTTATCTAACAACATCAATAAAATTAGAAAGAAAAAAAGAAAAGGGGAAGAGAGAGTAAGAACATTTTTTAGTTCTTACTACAACCTCTCATAATAAAATTAAGTTTTCACAAAATATTACAAAAAGAACATCTCTAGAACTCTACTTTAAAAATAAAGATACTGAGCCTAAAACTGGCTGGATTACTTGCCCATGGTCATACAGAATGAAAGAAACTCCAAAAACACCTTCATTTATCACATAAGTCTGCAAATCGTTGTATGGGAAACAGAGAATAAAATATATGAAAGAAATATGTAAATATACCCACGCAAAAATAAAGTCCTGTAAAATGATACACAATGGCAGTTTTCTCTCCCATTTTGTAAAATTAAGGGTGTATGCTCCCTTGCTACTACACAGTACCACTATAGCTTCTAAAACAGAGGGTCGTGCATTCTCCACACAAAGCCTTGGGTGTGAAGTTGGCATTTCTATATGTGTTAGCTGTGAAGGTGCCTCATAATCTATAGCAGGTTTTCAAGGAATATGTCAGTATGTCTTATCTTGTTCATCTCTTCACTTAGGATTTGCAGCTGTGGAATATATGTGTGGATGATATAACATTCGCTTTGCCATCACTGAGACGAGTGATATCACAGAAGCCAAAAATTTTTTAAAAAGTATGAAGCAGTTGTATTTAGAGTCCTGGATCCCAAATTCTGGAAAGATCTCAGGGATAGCAAGCCTATCATAAGCCACGAGTTCCCATCCCATCTGAATTTAAATGATGGTTTGGTTGTATTACACAAGGCTGGAGAGTTTTAGAGAATTAGGATTTTCAGACAAGGTTTCATCCAGTTTGATTCGGATACAGTGAGGACACATTATGAATGCCTGTGAAGTTAGAGAAGTATGATGATGATGATGATGATGATGATGATGATGATGATGCAAAAATCCTTTGAAGGAGCCAAGCAATGGACTTCCCAATTGGTGCTGGATGGTAATCCGTGGGCTGCAGTGGACAATGATATAGTGGATAGTTGAGAGCAGAGCTGATGATTACAGCATCCAGTCAACTTGAAGAACCTGAGATACTCACATGATCGGCACCATGAAATGCTGTATAATAATTAATACTCCAGTAGATGATTTCTTTACTGATTGCTCCAAAGCTAAGTTATATAGGAAAATCATAGCAGACTCAGTCTTTATGTTATATTTGTGAAGAGATAAACATGGGTTGCTGAAGTACCCTCCCACATTGGAGAGTTAGTTGGAAATTTCCAGTATATTAAATTTACAAGTTGTATTCCTGTCAAGCGCATTATTGGGAGAAAGAGAAAGAAAGAAGAAAAGCTCCCTAATGCATGTCATTGTCTTCTGGATAAGAAGCTGATCACATTGAATAGGCTATTTTTGTAGAATCAGTGACAGTGTTAAAATCAATAAATCTCAATTTCTTGTTCATTCTCAGAGTAACAGGAAAGCCTCCCACTACTCCCTCTCAGGTCAAAGTGTCAGAGAAATGGTGAGAGACTATGAAATCGGAAGTGGAAAAAGAGCCACTAGGCCTAAGTTGTTTCCACAGAACACATCTTCGGTCTAGGACCAGAAAGGGCAGGCCAAACGGTGGCTTCTTAGTGTAATTCAGCCCTTTCATGAATTCTTACTCATCATGATACAAAACTGAACAGAAAGGACAAATTGTGACGTTTGCAGTTTGTTGTTGAAATATTTTCACCCTCATTTTTCTCTCTCCTTCTCTTGTGTCTTATCGAGGAGGCTAGTTGCTCAGGGCTGGGATAACCACAGGCAGCCAGAGGGTGGGATGTAGAATGAGTTTCCCCCTGAGGAGAGAGAGAGAATATGGGGTGGTGGGTGAGAAGGAAGAAAACGGAAGGGCAGGTACCATCAAGGTGAACACAGTATCCAGAACAATCATCATTCATAGATCATTATACAGGTAAGGCCTTGGTAGTAGGGACAGACAAATGACTCCGTTATCCCAGAGGAAGAGCCTAGAACAAGGCAGGCAGAGAGAGGAGGATGTTTGAGTGGGCAGCTGTCTCTGGTAGCCAGAGTCAGGATCCCGAGAAACAAACCCGAATATCAAGCTCTAGACAGCGAGAAGATGAGGCAGTAGGCAAATGAGAGGCCAGCCGCTCTCCTTGGTAAGACACAGACCATCAAGACAAGTGATCAAACCGGGAGAGCAAGACAAAATGCAGCACCTGAAAACAGACACACAAATGTGATTGTGGTTCGGCTGCCGAGGTGTGAGATGGAGCTGTCTGAGTGCTTCTGTGAGACATAAGGGAGGCAAGTGGTAGCACCTGCTGCCCCTGGGACCGGGGGAGGGGGTGCTTCTGGACAAGTACAAGGGGTCCAGTCATACTGTGTGGCCTGGCATATTAGGGGACCCAAGAAAGAATTGCTGAATTGAAGGTACAAAACCACTACGGGATATAGCAAATCCAAGGGAGAAGACAAGGACTGAAGGGTGGAACGAGTAAGATTTACCACCAATGACACCCCGTGGAAGTGGGACCCAATGAGTTCTGAAGAGCAGGACAGAGGAGATGCTTCCATTCTTAAAGACAGAGGGACATCTACTGTATAGGCTAATGAAACCCCAGCTTACAATAGAACCGCCAGTTAAAGGAACCCTTCGAGACTGCAGGTGGGCTGTTTGATGCTAGGATACGTCCTTAGGGATGCAGTTCTAGACAAAAGGAAAATGGAGTGATGGAGCCAAGAGCCGCAGGGATGCATATTGCCCGGCCCCTTAGCCTGATCCTCTTTGCTCTCTGTAATTTCCCACCAATGGGCAGGAGGGCCTCAGAGAACTGGATGTGGGACATGGGACTCCATCCTTCCTTAAAGTGACACTCAGAGCAGTAACTAAACTCTGAGACAGGGTTAGTTCATTTAGCAAATGGAACAATAGGATCTACTTTACGTGGCTGTATATAAGACCAGATTCATAAACTGCTTTTTAAATTCTAAGTTACTATGTGAATGTTATTATGTGAATTGTTTTGTATCAGATAGTTTTGCAGAGGATTTGAACACTTGCAGCCCAAGTTCCTGAAAAAATTGCAGAAAGGTGACATTTAAGCATCCCTCCATTCTGAGAACCTGGGCCTTTCCACCAGTGAGAAACTGCTTCAAGTCTGGCAGGTGTAAAGTACAGAAGATGGTCTTGCAGCTTGCTTCTTTGCCAACTGCTGTTGTGTTGGTGCTGGCGCTGTCGAGCCATCTCCAAAGTTCAGGGAGCAGAGCCCCCCTCCATGTGCACCTCACAGCTCCTGAAGCCCACACAACTGGTGGGGGCTGAGAAAGAAGCCAGAAATCAAGGTGAACTCACAGATGTGAAAAGCAGCAAACTGAAAAAAATAATAATAAATCATGCCTCTTCTAGAACTGTGAGAAACACAGTCCATTAGTTTTATCTCAGATTCCTTTAAGCCAGATGCTCTGTAGGTGACATCATAGAGCAAGAAAAAGATCCAAATACAACTGTTTGCTTTGCAAAATAAAAGAAGACTTAGTGCTCCCAAGCACATGGGTCAGAGCAGAGGAAAGGGTTTTCTTCCTTGGATGTTAAAGAATGATTTTAGATCAGAGTTTCTCAAATGTTAACGTGCCTACAGACCACTGGGGACCTTATCCAAATCCAGATTGAGAGTCCACAAGTCTGGGAGTGGGGGGGGGGTGCAAATGTAGCATTTCACCACCACCCCAGGTGAAGCCGGTGCTGAGGTTGCCCTCCCATGGTGCCTCGTGGGGAAGAATAGACAATTAGGTCTGGGGATTTGAAAATGACTATTAGGATGTACACATGCAGGTGGGAGAAGATTGATATGAAGGAGAAAAAGATACCATCTTGTCAAATATAAGGCCTTTGGCATCAAAATATGTTTGGGGAATGTTTGATGTTCTCTTAGGACACACCTACTCTCCTTTGAAAACATGCACAGTCCATTTGTGAAGTCGAGATACACAACCACATACATGCATGTGAACTGTGGACCTAAGGCAGAGGTTGGCACAAAGCACAGAGCTTTTTTTTCCTCAGTATCCTCATCTGCAAAATAGTAGAATCGTTGTTGGTTTTAACACTGATGCCTAAGTGAGCGGTTATCACGTATAACAAGCGCCATTGTTAATTAAGGTAGTAACATGCCAGTGGACTTTGGGAGAATTCCTCTTATAAATTCTCCTTAATTATTTTTAATCTTATCATAACATTCTAATTAAAAACCAACAATTTTCTTTAAAAAGTTTTAGGAATATAAAAGAGGATATCAAATGAGATGTTTAAATTTATGCTTAATCTGATTGTGAAGAGATACATCTTTAATGTTCACTTTTGTGAATCTCCATGCAATATTTATGTCAGGTGATATTTTTATAGACATACATAGTAATGTTTACGTAATGTAATATGTTTTATGATATACATGTGTGTGTTTAAAATTCAGGTTAGGATGCATATATTGTATCTTAACATAGTCACACAAACATATAGTAAAAATTTCCTGTATTATAAAATAAGCTTGTTTGCTATGAATTTTAATTGCTCCTTTCAATGCATATGCCATAATCTATTAAGGCATTCACTTATTATTTTTATCAGATGTTTAGGGGCATACCTTTTTAATTTTTTGACATTAAAGTAATATTACAATGACTATTCTTTCAAATAGTATTTGTACATACTGTGGTGGTTGTTAGAGTTCAGAAAAAATGCCAAATATAAGAGAATGCATATTTTTTAAGGTTTTTAATACCTATTTTTAAATTAGCCTGCAGAAAGTGTTACCCCTGTATTCTCCCAAAGGCAGTTGGGCAGTTAGTGTGGAGCATGGGTGCACAAGTCGTGGGAGAGTAGAAGGTGTCAGAGAAGGAACAGGGAGGCAAGTCATGCATGGCCTGGAGGTGATGGTAAAGGCTTTGACTTTCACCCTGAGCAAGATGGGCAGCCTAGAAGGTTTATAAGCAGTAATCTGACTTATTTAAGTTTTAAAGGAATCAAGAGTGGAAGCAGAAAGACTAGGGAGGAGACTAGTAACCTGGCTGAAAGAAGGCCTGGGCTGTTGCATGGAGATAGTGGATAGACTTTGCATGCTGGTTACAACTCAAAGGCAAAGACAAGAGGGTTTGATGAATGTAAGGGACAAAGGACGTTAATCATGACTTCAAGGTTCTTAGCCTGAGAAAATGAGAAGAGAATGGTGTCACTTCCTGAGTTGGGGAAGCCAGGAATAGATGGGGTTCAATGGGAGAAAGATGAGCCGCTCAGTCTGACTGAGTTTGGTTTGAGATGTCGGCAGTGGAATAAAAGACCAAGATTCTGTAATGATTGGTCTGTCCTGGTCCTAATTTCCTTCTTGAGTTCCAAGTATTATTTTTCCTAAAATGCTTTTCTTTTTCTAAAAAATAATTCACTTCTCTTTTGTTAATATAAATTCATACGCAGAATTATCTTCCTTTTATCCTTTGTATGCACAGTTAGATTTTCATATATTAGAGAGTTGTAGCTTTCTTCCCTCCTTTGTTCTTGATGAAGCTAGTTAACGATTGGATGTGTTCTTACTCGTCTTCATAAGTAGATCTGGATATTGTTATTTAATTTTTATCATTTTCTGTTCACAATCTCCTTAATTTTGTCTCTATGTTTATTGATTTATCTGTTCTGTTTCTCTGCATTCTCTTATTCTCCTGCCAACTTTTTACATTAAATACTTAGTTAACTTTATTTTCATTATTTTTGCTTACAAGGAAAATATCTAACGTGATGAATTTTATTGTGCCTAATAAAAGCTTTGGCGAAAACCCAGACATTTTTTGTGCATATGGTTCTTATTTTTGTATTTTGCAGTTTTTTTGTACTTCTGGGTCTGATTTATCTTTTGGCGAGGCATTTATTCAAGGGATTGTATTTATTCTTTACAAATGTCCAAGTTTTTTGATTTTTGTGTTATGGTTTGTTATTAATTTCTCTCTCTTTCAGGCAGTGATGTATAGGCTATAAAAATTCTGCATTTTGCAGTGCTAGGTTTTATACATTTGTGGTATATTTTTGAGAAGAAAGCATGTTAGCTGATGTGAGACAAGACACAACAGCATGCATTACGTCAGCCTCATTAATTTTACCCTGAAATGAATAGGTGCTTCCTTTTCTGGTGCAAATGATGGTCTTTTTTTTTAATCTGCCAAGCGTAATTACGCCCCACTCTCTCTTGTATTGGTTTCTTCTCCATCTTTCCATTGCAGGTTATCACAAGGATCATATCACCTTGAGCCCTTTCTCAACCTTGCAGCATTTCCTCCTCATTTTATGGCCTAAGAAACATCATCTAAAAATGCTTTTTTGAGGATGTCAGCACTTAACAATAGTGTAGGAGATCAAGCTTATATCTAACACCAAACTTACATTTTTTTAAATTAATTTATTTATTTCAGAGGGGAGGTGGCAGAAGGAAAGGGAGAGAATCTCAAGCAGACTCTGTGCTGAGTGGGGTTCGTTCTCACCACCCTGAGATCATGACCTGAACAGAAACCAAGAGTTAGATGCTTAACCAACTGAGCCATCCAGGAACCCCCATAACACCAAACTTCATTTCAAACTTTCTTCTTCTCTGTGAAGTTTACCCCCTGCCTCTCTTCTGGGCTCGTAAGCTCCACTTGGGGCTTCACCTGGGTGTACAAGGATAATGTTTATCTTTGTACAGTGTTTAGACATCTCCAGCTTTGGTACTCTATCTCTGGCTCCCCTACACCTAGATCTTCTTCTCTTTCTAATGGCTTAAGGAAGAAACCCACGTGATAAGCAGAGCTGTGTTGTAGAGAGCACTGCTCCGACTCTGCTTGGTGACATCCCTGGGTCTGGTCATCTGAATTGGAATAGAAAGACTGGATTTTTTGCAACCTGTGTGGAAGTCACCTTTTAGCCTTGAAGCTCTACACGTTTTAAGAATAAAATACAAGATATGAAAAGAGATAACTCTAGAACATCATGGAAGAGAGCAAAATATATGAAGAAAGGCAGGGGGTAACCAAGTTATGTGTTTGCAGCAGAAGTCAGACCAACATGAAAAGAGTAAAGCCACATGAAAGATGTTCAATCAATGTTCCAGATCATTCACTATGTCTTTATTTTTCCTTTTGACAATCATTTATTGTGTTATCTGTATGCCAGATAAGCTATGAGACTTGCAGTAATTAAAAATAAATAAAATTGAAAATTTGAGTTGACTAAGATCATTAATCTGTGCACAGTAAAACACTCAAATGGTTATCCATATTATTATTACTGTCTTTTGAGCTATGGATATTTGCAGAAGCAGAAATTATTTTCAGCTTAATGTTAAAAAGCTGGGGGAGGGGCCAAATGGGAGAGAAGGAATCAGGAAAGTTTTCATGGAAAAGGTTTACTTCAAGTTGTACTTCCAAAGAAAGGAACAGCTCCATCATACTTCACACCTATTCCACTGTGTGTGTAAAATCATCCCCTGACTTCTCTCTCCTGGTTTGTTGATCAGACAATCCAGTAGACGTTGATCAAGCTCACTGCTTCACTGTCCTTCCTGTTACCTAGGTTGAGCTTCCTCTTATGTGGCCTAATCTGTTGGTAATTTATTCCTTGAAATGAGCAGTGAGTGAATGAGGCCTCAATCAACAATCAACCATAAAGACTATTCCTGCCCTGCATGTTAAGCAGACACATTTTAATGAAGGAGAATTAAGAAGATTCAGGTAGCATTTTAAAATAAAATGAAAACCCAATCAAATAAGGATTATACACAGGCAAAAACGTCTTGCATCATGGTCTTTTATAGGCAGTTAGTGACTAGCTGGAGAGATTGAAGGCATCACACACCATATGGCGAGATAAATATGGCTTACTTTTAAAATTGCATTTGTGTCACACAATTAAACATTAGAACTATGCACTCCTAAAGATTCAGCTGGAAAACTTGAAGTTTTTGCAAGTTTCATTGTAACTACTTTGGAGATTTTTGAAGACATAAAATCTATCATTAGAAGCAGAATATCTAAGTCACCGGAAACTATTTTTAAAAAGACGTAAAAAAGTAACTTGCAATTCAACCTAAAGAGCAGCTCAAATAATAATCAATATTTCATTCTAAGCTATACTGTCCCAATGAACAGAAGGCATCGATACCTATGTCTCCTGGGAGCCCAGTAGAAAGAAAAAGAATTCCAGGGTTCCAGGAGCTGACTTATCCCAAGAGGGAATTAAGCAGAGCTAAATTACTGCAAGTCTGATCATTGTGTTCAGAGCATAACAGAGGAGTTTCAGCAGAATTGAGGTCAGGCAGGTGTGTTTTGACATCATTTTGCTACAGAAGCAAAACCCAGATTGGCTTAATCAGTACAATGAATCTGACTTCTCATAGATATCATAACAAATCTATGTTCCAAATAAGGAAAATTGGTATTTGGTTTCTATACCCTACCCCTACTGAATCTGGAAAAGAAAAATCAAATAATTTTTTCCTTAATTTTTTAAATAGTTTATACATTTTTTAACCTAAAATGTTTTTGTAATTATTTTAAGAAAAAAAATCCTTCTCATGTTTCTGTGTCTCAATTCCAAAAATTGAAAATAACTTAAGACCACAAAAAGTACCATTTCACCAATAGTGCCAAAGCAGAAACCTGGAGAAGAAAAGCTCTCAGAGAAAAAAAACCCTGTGACTTTGTTGTCTTCTCTACAGTTATTGTCATTACTGTAATGATTGGGGTGTTGTGGGTTTTTTCATACAATGGAGATATGATCTCAATTGTCCAGGGTAATACCTAATTTAAATAGCCATTGATGAACTTCCGTCTGTTGAGCATTTAATATGTGCTAAGTGCTTTATGTAAACTATGTTGCTTAACATTGATAATCATCATATGCAGTAGGTATTACTTACCCTGATTTTATGGTTTGAAAATTGGAGACTTGGAGAGAGTAAGTCAGTTGTTCAACCTAAGATTAAGTCATTGGCTGGTAGGGAGCTACCTCAGCATTTTACCCAATCTCATTGAACCAGTTGCTTTTAATAACTAAACCCAAAGTCCAAAACAAACAAGGCAGAATTTATAACGGCCAAGGTCAATTTGCAAATCAACTGTAATCTAACCTATATATCCTACACTTCAGTAGAGAATCCCAGAAGCAAAATCCTATATGCCATATACGTCACAAATACAGAATATAGCAAATGCATTCAAAATATACAAAAAAAATCATCATTTATGTGGGAGCAAAACAGCAATCCAAAATACCAGTATGACCTCAGGGAACCTTCTTGTATTTTGAGGCTTAGGTTCAAATCCTGGAGTCCCTCAACTGTTCTTTTCCATAGTGTGTGTGTAAGGTCATGTTTTGATGCTTGCAAAGAAAAAAGGCGGAGATCTGAGATTTCAGGATAAATTCATATGGATGCCAAATTCTTTCTGTCTTAGACTGAAGAACTAGCACATGGTGGTTAAAATTTCTTACTGAGACTGTGCTAATATAGACTCCAAATAACCTACAGTCTGGGAATTAAAGGTTTGGTCTTGTTTTTTTCTCCTTTCAAGTCACTTGGCAAGAATAGCCAGTTAGTCTTCATGGCCTCTCTAGAGGTTCCATATGAGTCTTCCAGGTTGAAAGTTCAGGCTACCCTTTGTCGGTTCCCATCTCCCATCTGCAACATGGCAGATGAGCATCTAAAAGGGCATGTGCTTCCTCCTTAGGCTCCAAAATACCGCTAGTGCTATTGATAACATTACTAACTCTACTTAGAAGACAAAAACACATACTTTTCTTCTAAATTATAACCTTCTACAGCTCATTTAGAAGCATTACTTGTAGACACATGAGACCTCACCTGGTTCTTCAATTCCAATCACAGCTTCCTTTTGGACCTGTCATGTCTTTAAAAAAATCTTAATCCTGGCATCTCCTTTTTACTATGAACTTTGAACAGACTTGATGAACCTGTGTCATGTTAACTGGCCTTCCTTTACACAGATAATCTACTTCCTGCTTTCTTTTATCGTAGCACCCTGGCAGCCCCTCCCCTTCTGTAGGCCCCTCCATCGGCACTACTATACCGCCCACGTGCTTGTGCAAATTTTCTTTCCCTTTCCCTGATGCAGATATGACACATCCACCAGGAGATTTCAGAAACAAAAGAATCACTATGGTGGCAGAAGAATTAAAGCCCATACGTGGAAAACTGTGCATGGCAATGGGGTGAAGAGGAGTTCCACAATTCAGGATCTCTAATGTACTTGGATTCCACCACTGATTTCTGCAGTCTAGAAAAAACATCCCACCTTCATGGACTCCACAGCATACTTATACTTTTACTACATGGCAGCCACTTTGATATGAGATGTGTGCCCTGGAATCTAATAGAAGAAATGGGGTAGGAAGAGCTATGCAGAATGACTGTAGGTAGATACGAAGAAAAACCCCAAGATCTTACCTCACAAACACTGAAAAGAAGAGATAACCTAGTGGTGGCCCAGCTGTCATTTCAAAGACTGGAAACTTGATCTTATATCTGATGGACAGGGCTTGCTGAATAGCAATTATTTCTTTGCTAAGATTGTGTAAATAGTTTGTGGATATTGATGTTGCAAGAGTTTAAAATTCAACATACCCTCAATTCTGAACCCCTCACACAGAGGATTTTACACATCTTCTGTGCAAAATACTTAGACCATCGCACTTTGGGGAAACTCCATGAGAGAGTCAACAGGGAAGCACATTCCCTCTCTTATCCCTGTAACACCCAATATCCAGGTTCTTGACTATTTTGAGAACAAACAATAGTAAAATCAACCTTGATATTAAGTCTAATTTTTCATTCTCACCAATTGTTAAACATAGACCAGTCTCTTTTGTTTAGCTACTTACCTCCTTTTCCCTCTTGTAGTTCTTACCCAAACTAAATAAAATAATTAGTGTATTATATATTCATAATATAAATATACTACATATATTTATATATAAAATAAGTAGGGTCAGGCTTAAAATTTGGGAGGCTTCTGTAAAATCCGATATCTTGTACCTTTTTAATTATAAAAAGAAAGCAATTGTGTTATTTAGTTTCTAAAATCCTGGGCCCCTTCCATCCATCTCTCCTCTTGAGTTTAAAGCCCCAGAAATAGAATTAAATCAGAGTACTATCCCAAAGATGACTTCTGGGTTCAGCTGTCATAATTTTGCTTTCTGGATCTCCTTCATTCAAATCTCAGATATAGCATTACTGGATTTTCAAAGATCTAAATACCTCATTCGTTTCCTGTGGATGCCCAATGGCCAGTGGTCTCTACAGACACACTTTATTGACTGGCAGTGTCAAGGTTGTAGTTAGAGTCACAGACTTGCCCAGAGTAGGAAAAAGAAGGGACCTTATATATCAGAGTAATTAAAAGTGTGGTCCAAGGTTATCTGCACCAAAATTCAGAGGGGTTTGGAAGGCTGAGTATTACTGGGCTCCTCCAAAAGCCTGAATTAAAATCGCTAGAAAAATTTCTGAATTTGAAAATATTCCTCATTCATTTTTAATATTTGAAAATATTTGAAATATATTTGAAAATATTTGTATTTGAAAATATTCCTCATTCATTTTTAATAGTGGAAATCCTCAGATCACTATTATAAGTCATCTCATACTTCAGATAATATCTGAGCATATGGGCACAGACACAGTGGACATATGTAAACATATAAATATATATCTTCCCTTTTGTAGTTTAAGTAAATTAAACAATGTCACATTTTTGTTTCAACCATGACTATAAATCCTGTATTATGTATGTTTATATGTTATCTGCACTAGAATGATGTGATGGTTAAGTTATTAGTAAATTCCCAGACCCTGAACCTAAACTGAGTGTTCAGATATGATTTCCACTGCTCGCTTTGCCACTCATTTTCTGAGTGACACCAGATACCACTGTCCTCATTCTAAAATGAGGGATTGGTTATCTTTGAGAACTTTATCAGTTCCAAAATTAGATAACTGTACCAAGCATTGGTTTGAAATCTGGGTAACTATATGGTTAAGAGACAGATTGTGAGACAAATGGCAGCCATCCACTCATGTGCTCTCGACAGAACACTACGGAAAAATTGCAATCTCATCTGCCTAATTAATTCTCTAATTTGATTAAAGATTACATTTGATTTGATTTGCAAGGGGCACTGACATAGACCTGATCAATGGCTCCAAAATGCATGGTCTCCAAATGACGGAAAGGAAAGAGTTCTTTATATGGAGATCAGAGTTTCCCCAAGCAGAGAAGTTCAATGCTTATGTGGCTGATTTTGGTTTCAGAAGAATAGATTAAATTCCAAGATATGGACAATATAAA
The DNA here is from genome assembly GCF_018345385.1 of Vulpes lagopus. Classification (NCBI taxonomy): domain Eukaryota; kingdom Metazoa; phylum Chordata; class Mammalia; order Carnivora; family Canidae; genus Vulpes; species Vulpes lagopus. Next base: position 58,038,685 of record NC_054826.1, on the reverse strand, counting down.
TATCGGGTGGTGGAGTGACAGCTTAATTCTAGGCAGAAGCAATAGAGAAGGTAGTGATTAAGAGTGACAGCTACGCCACAATTGAATAAGGTTTATCCTCCTATAAAGCTGACAAGTCCACCAAGAGTTGTCTGGTCATACTAAAGCAGTCCATTAAGCTACCACAAAGGAAATGCATTGAAATAGAACTCTTCTAAGATCGTTTATGTGAATGCTTAGGAGATTTGAATTGTTCCTCATGGTAGTTGCTCTTAGCAAGTCAATAAATTGGAATGAAGATATATGCTTGACACTTAAGACACTTCTCATCTCATATTCATGTTTGACAACAGATTTTCATTTCTTGGATGTGTTAAATTTAGGACAAGAATGGATTGAAACATATATTGGGCACAAGAGTCAGAAACAGGGCTGAAAAGTCATACGAAGAGTGCCAGGCATTGCAGATAAGAGGAGTGTAAGAACTGAGGCTAGATTTGGAACGTGAGTCACAGGAATGTGTTAGCTTTCTTTTTGTTATTCAAGGATTCAGATACATATTGCTGGAGAAATTTTGGCTTTGAAACGGTAACAAAAATTAGTAGCAGAACTATTCATGATATATAAAGAGCTCTTAGATGCATGATATATACTCTCCTCTATGAGGCGATGGATTTAAGGTATGTTTAATCACACAGCTTGGTCAGATACTGCAATCTCAAGACAGTGAAATATTGCATTTTGTGAAACTAACTAAATTTGGGCTTTGGTTACATTTGCTCGGCACCTGGTTGCCTGCCTCAGCATAAAACCAGCTGGCAGCTGTTTTATTTGGTGGTGGTTGTTGTTTTGTTTTGTAAGACTTTGTTATTTATTGTCTAAACGCTTCATGAATTTCCAGAAGCAGAAAAATTCAGACCAGTGCAAATGGAGGTAGTTTTTTGGGTTAATGAGAAATCTTACCTCTATATAAGTAACTGTTCTGTGTTGTCCTCTATCACATTACTTGCAAAGGTAGTGAATTAACAGTATTCTTCTGCCTACTTCTCCATTTGAAGATGTTCAGCAAACAACTCAAACACCACATGTCCAAAAAGTCAACACACCATCTTGCTTTATGTCTTAAACTCAACCTGTCCATGTTGTGTGACAGACGTGTCAACTCAGGATGACAGCAGCATCCCTGTTTTCTCCTATGCACAAGAAATGCTGACCCTTCTTGTGAAAGACTCTCCAAGACAATACTGGTGTTCTCCCTGGAATTTTGTTCCTGAGATGATTCAGAACGTGTTTAGAATTTCAAGTGGAGCCGAGCACTTGAACTAAAACTAGGTCTAACTAACAAATAGTTTTTAGGAGAAGAAAGAATTTTAATTTTTTTTTCTTTAAAGCTTTAAAAAATACTCGCCCCTGGAATATTATGCAGTAAATATGGTGTCCAGGACAGCATTCATTAAGATCTGATTATTGTAGAATATTCTTAAAAGGGCTTACCATTCAGCTGCCAAGTAGAGGAATGGAGGGAAAGGAAAACCATTTTCCTGGTTTGTGAGGGAGGTCAATAATAGCAATGTGCCAGGCACTAAGCTGACATTTTTGTATTAAGTACCTGATTAGATTTTGACAGCAACTTGATAACATACGTATTGTTAATTCCTTTGAATAAGACTGAAAAAGTAAAAAAAACAGCAAATCATCTTTCCAGAATTTTAGAGTAAATGAATGGGACCAGGATATCTACCAGCTAGGGTACAGTTGTAAAATTTTCCCACTAAGCCAGAATTCATTATTCTGACCCTGCTGATACTCAGTTTATCACTAAAAGTACCTAATGTCTGGAGATTTTCGATAGTCAAAATGCTACCAGAAAACTTAAGAAATATACAGATAACCACTGCGAGTTTTTCTGAGCTGCACATGAGAGTCCAGGTTTTAGAACAACAAAAAAATACTAAAGAAAGTATAATGCTGTTGTTTATCTTATAAACAAATTAAAGGGCAGAATAAAGTTATTCACATGTATTCATTGAACATATACTAAGCACTGGAATAAATACTGTGGGTTGCCAGAGGAAGAGCTCACAGTCTCCATCCCCAAGAAAATTGGAGTATGTCTTAAGAAGCTCACATCAGTAAATAATCACAATGCAGTGATAATGTATTCAAATTGAGTTATGAACATGGAACAATAAGGAGACAGCTCAAAGTATAGTTAATCAGCTGAAGAGGATACTAAGATGCCAGGGAATTCTTCACAAAAGAAAAAATATTGATTTGAATACTGAAAATGACCAGGTTTAATCCCAAAGTGTATGTTTGTCTTGGGGGGGGGCACAGAGAAATGAGGGTCTATGCCTATTTGGAAACAGTGCCTGTCATTCCTTGAGAATAGTGACAAATGAGAATATGAGTATGGGACAGGTTATGAGGTGTTCTATATGCTTACTTTTGGATTTGGCATTCTCTTTTCCCAGACAGAGAGCACAAACTTACAGATTTTTGGCCTGAAGATGCACTCCTTTTGTTCAAGAGTATGTTTTTAAATCAACTGGTTACTCAGTGCTCTAAGACCTACTCTATCGTCTAGGCATTCCCCTGGATCGTGTTAGCTATCTATCTGCCTGGGCCTCAAAGGCATTTTGCATCTGAAACCCCTGTCATGAGATGTAGTGATCCATCGAACATGTTGAATGTCGAGTGACCTAAGATCTGGATTAGTTAGAACATTCTCAATGAAAGTATATTAAAAACGAAGAAAAACAAGCTTGAGAATCCAAGAGATAGATAATATACACCTGAACTACAATAACAGTAAAAGAGATAGATATAAGAAAAAAGAATCTGTGGTACAGTGGACAAGATATAATGATTTATCAAACATTAGTAATTGTTAAAGGAAGAGGAAAATTGACAAATTTTAAAATTCCAGCTTCATATGGTCATATGTAATTACACAAAATAAAAAGGTGGTAAATAACAATATTCCATTGTCATTAGTTGCAGATAAAGGGTTAACTGGGCATGGTTGGTGCAATTAAACAATCCAATATATTTGAAATTGTGCCATGGAGGCTGATAGGCAAAACATTGTTAAACCAGAAGTACCGATTAATTACTTTATTGGACCATTAAACATCTGGCTTGTCTTTGTTACTCAATAAACTTAAACAGTTCATTAAAAACCAATGAAACATGACAGAAAAAAATTAGACGCTTTGTTTTCCTATTTCCTTTCAATTTACCTATGGATTAGAGGACTTCTTTTCTTTTGAACTCCTACCTCCTAAAGTCTAATGGAAAGTCACAGACTTTTCTCAGTGATGGGAAATTCCATGCCCCAAATCAAAATCAGAAATCGCAAACCTATAACTCTTTAGTGATTGCAAATAAACAAAGTCGCACAGGTCAGAAGAGAAGGAAAATTCTTTTGCAATACACACCATAAGCCTTTCTGGAATGTCTTCACAACTCCAATGTTGAAGCATCTTGGCAACCACTTCATTTAGGTTATTACTTAACAACCACATGTAGGTCAGAGCATTAAATGAATAGGATTGTGAATTTGCATTTAAAAAAATATAAGCTAAAGGTATAAATAAATTACTAAAGTTTCACCATACTAACCAATCACTGTAACGCTTGTTTATCTTCAGACATATCTGTATAAAAAGATAGGTCTGTATCTAGATCCATAAGTTATAAGGATTGTATTGTATGGTCAGTTTTTAAAATTTTTCTCACTTAACATTTTCATTTCTGAACGTATTTCTGTATCAGATTCTTAAGAAGTAATAATATTTTACTCATTTATTATTGAACCATTCAACTGTTATTATAAATATATATTGTTTTTATTTTTTTGCAATTATAAGTCCACTCCAGTGAAAACCATTGCCCAAATATCACTGTGGTCTTTTATAATTATGCTCTTTCGATAAATTCTGATAAGTAAAATTCCTTGGTCGCTAAGAAATACCCGAGGCTTTTGTGCATTTGGACACTGAGATGCATTATCTAAGTTGAATTAATTTAATTAGGGAAAGTATTAATTAATTATTAATTTTAAATCACAGTATCCTGTGAAAATGGAGGAAGTATCAGCAGATATCTTGAATATCTCTGAATCTACTTATTAGAGCAGAAGAAATAGATTGTGAAACCAAAGGCATGCAGACAACACAATAAAGCTAGGTTACACATCATAACAGCAAACCTCAAATTATAAGCAGATGAAGGCAAATTACCAATATGGTTTGGACAACCTGCATGGTTATCAGTGTCCATCTGGAGACAACAAAAGGAAGCCATAAAGTAACTGGCAGACATGAAAATAATAGAATCTCAAAGTAGCCCATGAAGTCTCATTGGCTGGTATGGCTGACGAATTTGAGAAAAGTATCTGGAACTGTGGGGTGGTATTGCCCCATCTAGCAGGGACTCAGTACAAAGAGATGGGAGTAGGAATTGAAGAAGCCGGACTGGTCTATTCCCTCCAAACTCCAAAGACTTACCTCTTGGAGTTCCCACTTAGGAGAGGACTCTAGGAGCCCACGCTGATAGGTATGGCATTAAAATTGAGCAGGCCAGGGGTGCTACTGAAAAGCAGAGAGAAGGTCCAGGGAAAAATAAAGAAAGTAAGAGAGTGAGGAAATTTCAGGAAGCAATCCACCATAATTTTGAAGTCTTAATGAAAAGAACAGGAGAGGAGCTGTGTGAAATGAAAAAAGCCACCCCATACTATGCCTCCTTCTGAAAGCTTGGGATAATTCATTTTACAAAAGACAGGCAATAGAAAAGTATTGAGGTCAAATGCCATACAAAGTTAACCAAAGAAAGAGGAGAATAAGGATAACATTTCTGTGCATACTGAGAGCCCACCAGAAAGACAGGATGCAGTAAACAAGCTCACACTTTAAAAAGAAGCTCAAGGACATCAGGAAAGCGTCACAAGACGGGAGAGAAAAACATAAAGCAGAATTGGTAAAAACCGTAAGTGAGATGATGGAAGTCAGAAAACAGAAACAAATGAAAATTTTAAAATGGAGACTGAATGAGAAGGAACTAAGAGCAATTAAGCACAACAGCTAATGTCTTAAAAGAAACAGATGAAAAGGATGAAATCTTATTGCCCAAAGGAAATAAAGAAACAAAAATTTTGAGAGAAAGTTGCAGATAGCATATTATATCCACCACCTATATTCTCATAAGGTTTCTTTTTTTTTTTTTTTTCTCATAAGGTTTCTAAGCTTTATTTTTTTAAAAAAAGAGGGGGAATTATTTGTAGTTAGGGGAGGAAAAACAAGATATTTATAAGGGAAAGGACATTTCATTATCATCTTGTTTCAAAGCAGCAAATGGACAACATGAAGAAAACAGAGTAATATGTTTCTATACCCAAGGAAAGAAAATTTGAAGCAAGTTATTTTATATAGAGCAAATGTGGCCTTCAGTCTAAAAACCACATCCAAAAAAAAAAAACTATTATTAATGAACACATGTTTGGCAATATTATGCCCATGAGAACATCCTGAAGAATCTACTAGATGAAAAGTTTAGGCAAACAAAATCACTTTTAAAAACATTCGTAAGAGCTAGCAATGATCATTAAACATAGTTACTTACAGAACTAAGAATAAATTGGAATTTAAAAGAGAGTATATGTTGTCATGGCTATACCTTCAGACAACCTGGATACTACGTAAGCATAAAAATGGGGAGAATGGAGAAAGTATATGCAAAATAAATGTTAACTCCTTTTGGTATATTGGTGGTGGTGGAATTAGCGATGTTATTTTAAGATGGTCGTATGTGCAAATGGGCATAAAGTAGATGTGTAATTATGGAAAATTCTGTCCATTACCATTGTATCCTTAAGAACCAGAACACTCAGAAGGAGACATAGATACAATACTAAAGAAGTTGCATTAAAAACTCTGCAATCCTGAATTCGAAATATCAGTACTAACCCATGGGTACTACGTGTGTGCTTGTGTTTTTAACACATACAATTCTTTGATCCGTCAACAGAAGAGGACTAGAAACACTGATCAGCAATGCAGAAGTGATGAGTAACCCTACTGTCCAGATTATGATCCTGAAATATCACATACCATTTAAAAAACAAACAAACCAGAGCATCTTAGAGAAATAGCTGACTCCATATCTGAGGCAGCAAATATGCATCTTGACATAACAGAGAAACTCTCAAAAACAAAAAATGTCAAGAGCTAGTTAGAAGAGGCTGTGACTGGCCAAAAATGGGATAATTTAAGCTTCAGAAAGATAGTAATTTTGATTTTTTTTTGAAACCTACCAAATGTGTTTGACTCAGTAAACTTACAAAAATATCAAAACAATGGGGTGCTTGGGTGGCTCAGTCAGTTGAGCACCTGCCTTCAGCTCAGGTCATGATCCCAGGGTACCAGGATCTAGCCCCAAGTTGGCCTGCCCAGCAAGGAGCTCCTTCTCCCTCTGCCCCTCCCCTGGCTCATCCTCTCTCTCTCTCTCTCTCTCTTTCTCTCTCTCTCTCCCCCGCTCCCTCTCCCTCTCAAATAAATAAAATCTTTTTAAAAAAAATGTTTTTAAAAAAGTTAATAAATCCTCCTAAGAAGATGGTTGGAAATAAATCATTTGTCTAAAAGATGAAAGGAAAATATCACATTTTCCTGCCTTTCTTATACAAGTTATACCCTTGGATAATCAAATAGTAGCAGATAAAGAAAAGTGCCCTTTCATAAAAATAATTCTAACTCCGAAATGACAAAGCAGTTAGAGAGGTTGAATATATCACCACGGAGCAACCTCCCAATGATAGTGAATCAAGGCAATGAATAAATAGACACTGAGGTGCTAATATCACAAAGACCTCCACACTTTTGTTCCTCCCTTTAGTCTCTCCACTGAAGATGTAGTCCTGACGAGGAACACACTCTGCGGTATCTGGGAAACTACAGGTCGAAAGGTCAGGGTTGTCAACAGGTAAACTGTAAAGACAAGAAAGAGAGGAGTCTGTGGCTTAAAAGACCCTTAAAAGTCATAAAGGTGCGACCCTGGAAGGTAACACTACAAAGAAACATAGATATGTTGACTGTGAAAGTCAGAATTGTGCATTCTTTTTTTAAAAACATTGTTTTCTTTTTTATAAAGATTTTATTTATTTGAGAGAGAGAGAGAATGAGCAGGGTGAGGGGCAAGGCAGAGGGTTAAGCATGGGGCTTGATCAGGATCATGATGGGCAGATGCTCAGCTGACTGAGTCCCCCAGGCACCCCCAGGACTGAGAATTCTTTTCAAAGGAGTGAGCAGAAAGCTGCAAGAGGTCAAAAGACAAAATTTAAGTACTCAAGAAGATTTTGTTTATTAAATTGTAGCCCTTAAAAAAGTGATTTCACATTTATAAATAAGTTTGACCTATTTATGGCAATCTCAGTAAATTGTTAGAGTTCCTTTTGCTAGAGTCCTGCTATTCATGGCTGTAGAAAAAGATTTGGATGTTGGATTAAAACTAAAGGAAAACTAAAAAAATTTAAAAAAATAAAAAATAAACTAAAGGAAAATTAAATTTTAAAATTTGTGACTTTAATGAAATTAATATTAATCTTTAACAATAAAAAAGAACAAAATTTCTTTTCTCTATTGGTAGGTGGGGCTATGGATATGAGGCTGTTTGTTTTATAATATTCCACTAAGTTAGTTATATGATTTTTTTAATATGTGCCATTTTACAGTAAAAAGGTTACAGTTGAGAAAAAGGAAAAAAATCTTACCTAAGCCATGTGAGATACTCCTTTTCTCCTCCTAATGATGATACTAACCATGTTACTCTCAATTCTTCTATCTTTTCTCTCTCTCCCTCTCTTTTGCACTTTGATGGCTTATTAATATATGTTGCATTAATTTGCATTTATTAGATTTTCAAAAAAGTGAACATTTATTCATATGTCTGTTACACAATATTTTTACTTTTTTCCTCTGTTCCTCTTAACATTTTTTTTATCTATTTAATCATTGCTCTATGACTAATTTCCAATTGGCTTGGAAGAACTCTTAATATCAAGGTTGTTAATCTCATGCCTCATCTATAAATTATTCATTATTCAGTTTTTCATTTGTTATATAGTCTAATTCATTAACCATTCAAAATATTTATATTAAACATGTCAGATCTGTATATTCTTCACTTAAATGATCCTCTTTTCTTTTATGTTCAGAAACTCTTCCATCACCTCAAAATAAAAGCAATGTCTGCTCTTTTGCTTCTAGTTCTTACTGGTTAACTATTCCTGTTTATCCCCTTAAGGTATTGGCAATTTATTTTAATATATGATTTAGGGTTAGAACAATAAAATTATACTCTCCCAAGGAGCCAATTATTCCATCATAACTGTTTGGTCCTTAATTTCTCTCACTTACTTAAAATGCTCATTGTTACCAGAATGTATTTTTTTCTCAAGTGTGAAGATTAAAACAAAAATTTTGGACAACAAAAATTGGCATTCTCTCTAGGGTGTTATTACTTTATTTCATAAACCTTTAAAACATTTGAGGGGAGCCCCCACCCCAAACATCCCTGGTCCTCCCAGTCACCATCTCTCTTTTGGGGGAATTCGTAAGATCATCTGACACCATTGATTAGTTTTTGAAGGTCATGTAAATGAAAACTTACAGTGTATATTCTTTTACACCAAGACTCCTTTGCTCCAACTTAAGTTTTTAGAATCTTCTCACTGCTATAAAATAATATTCTTCATCGGAATATATCATAAATTATTTATCTGTCCTATGATTGCCAATTTAGGGTACAACAAATAATGCCATTATAAACACCATTGTGCATGCGTTTTGTTAAATATTTGCATTACAATTACACAAAACTCTTCAAAGTGGAAATGCTGAATCCCAGGTGTACATATGTCCTGCCTTTGTAAATATTGTCGAGCAGTGTTTGACGTGGTTGTACAAAATTACAACTACAGTTATATTTCTGTTGACAATTACTGATGCTCCGAATCCTCACCAATATTTCGTGTCAGTCACCTTATTTCAGACATTGTGGCATTGCGACATTCCTTTGTATTTCCATGATAACAAATGAGGTGGTGTGCACTTCTGTATGTTTATCAACTACTTCAATAGGCATTTTGTGAAATATTTCTAGGTCTTTTACCTCTTTCCTCCATTAGCTAATTATCTTTTTAAGCTTTATTTGCATGCATTCTTCATATATTTTGGATAAGAGAGCTTTGCCAGAAATTTGTACTGCACAGATAATCTTCAAAAACGGAATAAATCTTTTGTTAGATTTTTTTCCTAGTTATTTGATTTTAAGACTATTTTTTTAGTGACCTCATTTCTTAAATTTAATTTTCTAGTTGTTGATTACTAGTAAGTTGAAATAAAAATGATTTCTTAATTTGACCTTTTATCTAACTACCTTGTGAATTCACTTAGTAAGTCCTGTGTCCTAAGTGTAGATTCTTTTGAATTTTGTTCATTCACATTCATGTCATCCGCAAATGACAGTTTTATTTCTCCCTTTTCATGCCCTTTACCATTTGTTTCCTGTTTTATGGCACTAGCAGGAACTATACTATATTGCTGACAGAAGTTGTGATAGCAGAGAAAAAGCTTTCAAATTTTATTTGGAAATCTTTTTTTATTATACCAAGGCGTTTCCCCTCTATTCCTAGATACAAAGAATTTCTATAATAAATAGACACTGTGATGATCATATGCTCTTTCTATTTTGTTTTGTTATTATAGCAACTGTTATGATTGATTTTTTTTTAATATAAGGTGATGCTGTGTTCCTGGAAGAAACCAGTCTCATGTGATATCTTTTGTAAACCATGCTGCATTTGATTTCTTAACATTATATTTGGAAAATTTTTGTTCATGTTTGTGAGAAATTGACCTAAATTTCTTGTAATGTCCTTCTCAAGTATTGGTAATTAAAGTAGTTCTAGCTTCATAAAACATGTTGGGAAGTGTAGTGGGTTGAATGATGGCCCCAATAAGAGATGTCCATGTCTTAAATTCTGGAACCTCCAAATGTGGCCTTGTTTGGAGAAAGGTCTTCCATTGGAACTAAGTTAAGGATCTTGACATGAAATCGTCCTGGTTTTGATGCAGGCCCTACATTCAGTGACAGTTGTCCTTACAAGATGTCCTTACAATGCAGAGGAAGACTTGAGACACAGAAGCAAGGAAGAAGGCCCCTGAAGATGGAGACACCGGAGTAAGCCCACTGAAAGCTGAGCAACGTCGGGAACTCAGAGCTGGAAGAAGCAAAGTGGGACACCCAGGTAGAGCCCTCAGGAGGAAGGTGGCCTTGTTGTCACCTCAATTTTAGACTTAGGACCCCCCATAGCTCTGAGAATAGATTTGGGTTCTTTTAAGCCAACAATTTTGGCAGCACTAGGAAATGAATACTGCAAGTGTTCCCTCGTTTCTTAAACCTGGAGTTTGTGTAAAGTTACCAAATATTTATTGCTTAAAAGTTTGGAAGAATTTATCCTTGTCATCAAATGGGAAGGAAACCATGAAACTATATTTATTAAAATTCTATTTTGGGGGGGGGGCGCCTGAGTGGCTCAGTTAAACTGGCTCTCTCCCTATAGAAGAAATAAACAAAATCTTTTAAAAAAAACTAAAATTAAAGATATGGGATACTTTAAATTTTATATTTACTGTTGGATGAAGTAGGTAAGAGGTGTGGTTTTTTTTTTTTTTTAGGAAAATTCCATCTAATTTCCCACATTTCTTGCCCAAATATTCATAATACCATCTATTATAGTTTATTAATTAAGCTTTTTATTTTGAGACAATTGAAGATTCATATGAAGATGTAAGAAAAATGCAGAGATGTACCCTTTATTCAGTTTCCCTAATAGCAAAATATTGCAAAACTGCAACACGGTATCACAACCAGGATAGTGTCATTGATACAGTTAGAACACAAAACTCTTGCATCAACCAAAAGTGTTCCACACGTGGCCGTTTCAAAGCTATAACCACTTCTCTAATACCTCCATCCCCGCCTCAAAGACTGGCAGCCTCTATGTGTTCCTTATTTCTGTAATTTTGTCACTTTAGACACATTACATAGGGACACCTGGGTGGCTCAGCAGTTGAGCAGCTGCCTTCAGCTCAGATCGTGACCCCGGGGTCCTCGGATCGAATCCCATATCAGACTTCCCAGAGCCTGCTTCTCTCTCTGCCTCTCTCTGTGTTTCTCTTGAATAAATAAATAAAATCTTGTAAAAAAAAAAAAAAGTTACACAAATGGGATCTTGCAGTATGTAACCTTTGATAAAACTTCCCCACTTGGTAATTCTTTGAGATCCATCCAGATTGGACTGGATATCAAAAATTCATTCCCTTTAATAGCTCAGAGGTACACCATAGGATGGATGTATCGCAGTTTAATCAGTCACTCATGAAAGGGCATCTGGTTGTTTCCTAGTTTTAACTACTATGAATAAAGCTGCTATAAACATTGATGTACAAGCTTTTAAGTAAATGTTAAGATTTTATTTCCCCAGTATGAATGACCAGGAGTGAAAGTAAAATAGCTCAATCACACAGGAGTTGTATGTTTCTTTTTATTTTTAAGATTTGATTTATTTATTTGAGAGAGAGAGAGAATAAGCAAGAGACAGAGAGGGAGCATAAGCAGGGGGAGGGACAGAGAGAGAGGGAGAAGCAGACTCCAACTGAGCAGGGAGCCCAATGCGGAGCCCTATCTCAGGATTTGGGGATCATGACCTGAGCCAAAACCAAGAGTTGGACACTTAACCAACTGAGCCACTCAGGTGCCCCATATGTTTGTTTAAGAAACTGTCAAACTGTTTTGCAGAGTAGCTGAGCCGTTTCACGTTTCTACAGCAACACACAAGTCATCCAGTTTCTTCACACCATCACCAGCATTTGATGCTATCACATTTTTTTTTCACATTTTCATTGAAATGCTAGTTAGTTGTCACTATTTTTAATTTAGCTATCTTGACAGGTATGCAGGGATCTCACCGTGTGGTTTTAGTCGGCATTTATCTCACGCCTAATAAGGTAAAGCATCTTTCAATGTGCTTTGAAGCTGTGTTCCTTAGCTTCAGTGAAATTTGTGTTTTGGTTTGAGATTTTTTAGCTTTTACTAATTAGATTGCGGATTTTTTTAAATTTTGGTTTTGGGTTTTTGTTTTGTTTTGTTTTTACTGTTGAGTTTTGAGGGTTCTTTCTATATTCTAGATACTAGTAATGAGTCAGATAAGTGGTTTGCTGGTATTTTCTCTCACTCTCTAGCTTACCTTTCCATACTATTAAGAAAAATCTTCCACAGAGCAGAAGTTTTAATTTTGATGAGGTGCAAATTATCAACCACTCTTACAGATATTTTGGGGGTCAATTTTTGGGGGGGAGTCAATTTTAAGAACTATTGACATATCCCCAGATTCTTTTTTTTTTTTAAGATTTTATTTATTTATTCATGAGACATAGAGACAGAGGCAGAGACCCAGGCAGAGGGAGAAGCAGGCCCCATGCAGGGAGCCCGATGCAGGACTCGATCCCAGGACCCTAGGATCACACCTTGAGCCAAAAGCAGACGCTCAACCACTGAATGCATCCCTGACATATCCCTAGATTCTGAAAAATATTACTTATACTGTTTTCTAAGTTTTGTATTTTTACTTGTACATGTAATCCAGTGATTCATTTCCAGTTAATTTCTATGTAAAGTATGTGGTTTAAATTGATGTTGATCTTTTTTTTTCTACAGACATCCAATTTCTTCAGCACTATTTGTTGAAAAAAATCTCTCTCTCCTTCACTGAATCACTTGGCACCTTTGTCAAAAATCAATTGGGCAAATCTGTGTATTTCTATGACTGGGTCTCCTCTGTTCTCTCTCATTGTTTTAAGTGTCTATCCTTCTGCTAATACCAGAGAATCTTGATTACTATAGCTAGATAATAGGACTTGATATCACGTAGACTTATTCCTTCCATTTTATTGTTCTTTTCCAAAATTGCTGTAGCTATTCTATTTCCTTTGCTTTTCTATATAAAGAAAAAATCGTGTTGGGATTTTGATAAGAAATTCATTATACCCTCATAACAATTTGAGTATAACTGGCATCTTTACTATGTTGAGTATTCCAACCAATGAACATGGTACATATCTTCATTTGTCAATGTCTGTCATTAGTATTTTGAAGTTCTCAGCATGCCAACTAGGTACATATTTTGTCAGATTTATAGAAAACTATTTCATTTATTAATTGTAAATGGTATTCTTCTTTAATTTCAGTGTCTACATGCTCATTACTAATATCTAGAAAGATAATTAATTTATGTATATTGCATCCTATAATCTTGCTGAACTCAAAGATTCTAAGTTTGTTTGCAGGTTTCTTGGGATTGTTTTTTTACATGGGCCATCATGTCATTTACAATAAGAAGAGATTTATTTCTTCCTTACCAAATTACATGATTTTTTAACATTTCCTTTTCCTTTATTTTCCTTTTCTCTTATGTCTTATTGCACTGACTAGAACCACCATCCCTACATTGCATAAAACTGGTGAGACATCCTTGTCTTGTTAGCAATCTCAGGGGGGCAGCATTAAGTCTTTCACCATTAAATGTAACATCAGTTATAGATTTTTAACATAATTTTATCAAGTTGAGGAAGTTATCACATATTTCTATTTTTCTGTGATTTTTTTTTACCATGAATGAGTGCCAAATTTTTGTCAAATGCTGAATCTACATTGACTGATATGGTTGTGTCATTTTTCTTCTCTAGCCTGTTAATATAATGAGCTCATTAATTAATTTTTGAATATCCAACCAGCCTTGCATCTCTGAAATAAACCCATTAAGTTACATTTATTTGGTGTATAGTTTTTTTTTTATATATATTGCAAAATCTACTTGGCAAAGTTTTGTGCGTTTTTTTTTTTTAATTTATTCCTGAGAGAGAGAGAGAGAGACAGAGAGACAGAGACACAGGCAGAGGGAGAAGTAGGCTCCATGCAGGGAGCCCGATGTGGGACTTGATCCCAGGACCCCAGGTTCACAACCTGAGCCGAAGGCAGACACTCAACCACTGAGCCACCCAGGCATCTCTGACTTACTAAAGTTTTTAGCATTTTTACATCTACACTCATATGTCCATAGTGGGTTTTTTTTCCTCTGTTTGTTTGTTTTGGTATTAGTATATTATTAGTTTCATAAAGTGGATTGGAAGTGTTCCCTCTTTTTTTAATTTTCTGAAAGATATTTTGTAGAATTGCGTTAATTTTTCTTTACATGAAGAATTCTCCAATAAAGACATACCTGGAAATTTTTCTTTACATGAAGAATTCTCCAATAAAGACATACCTGGAAATTTTTTACAAGGTAATTATTATTCAATTTCCTTAATGATTATTAAGGAATTATTTGTGTGAATAAAGAATTATGGTAAGGGCACCTGGGTGGCTCTGTCACTTAAGCGTCCTATTCTTGATCTCAGCTCAGGTCTTGATCTCAGGGTCATGAGTTCAAGCCCTGCATTGGGCTCCATGCTGGGAGTGGAGTGGAGCCAACTTAAAAAAAAGAATTACAGTGGTTTGTGCTTTGAAGGAATTGGTCCAGTTCATCTAAGTTGCAAAATTTAGAGGTGTAGAATTATTCAGAGTATTTTATTATTTTCCTCTTTGTGTCTGCAGGGTCTATCATAATATCCTCTGTATCATACCTGATACTCATTATATGTGACTTTTTTTTTTTTTCTGGTCAGTTTTTCTTTGGCAATTTTATTGATCTCTTCAAAGCACCAGCTCTTTGTTTCACTGTTTTTCTCTATTGTTTATCTTTTTATTTAACTTATACCTGTTCTTATTTAACTTTATTAGTTCCTTCCTTCCACTTTCTCTGGGCTTACTTTGCTCTTTATTTTCCATGGTCCTTTATTAAGAACTTAGATTATTAGTATTGACCTTTTAATTTTTTTTCTACTATATGCCATTAGTGTTATAAATTTCCCTTCCAGTGCTTATTTAGCTCCATACTAGGCAATTTTTATGCTGTATGTTCATTTTCATTCAATTCGATATATTTCTTAATTGCCTTTTGTATCTCACCTGTTAAAATAAAAAACAGAGACCAGTCTTAAAAATTCCTTGAGTAGGCAAAACCAGTTCAGTCATGCATGCAAAGTTTAATTTAGCTTATTTTGCAAGACTATCTTAACCTGGGTTATTTCTTGCTTATACCTCTGGAAATTATAAACAAAATTTAAACTGTTTCTCAAATTTGGTATGAGGTAACCACTAACAAATTCCCTATCTTGGAAGAAAACTCTAATATTATAACCAATTACTGTGAAGAATAAACAATCACTACCTCCTTCTGTTTAAGCTACTTACAAAAATACATCCTTGAGTCGTATTCCATATTTGGGTTTGAACACTCCTGCTTTGTAAATCATCTTTTTACTGTGTGTACATAAACTTTTACTAATTACTACTTCAGTGATCCATTGGTTTTACTTCTGCTATTTCTGAACTTTTAACATAGCTGTGGGCTATTTAGACATCTGTGTTTAGTTTTCAAGTGTTTGGTAATTATCCTGGTATCTTTCTATTATTAAATTCTGGTTTGATTTCATAATAATTAGAAAACAAAATTCTTTTATATTTGTTGAACATTTTTCTTATAGCCCAAGATACAGTCTATTTTGGCATATGTTCCATGAGTGCATGAAAAGAGTATGTACTCCATTGTTGTTAGGTAGAATTTTCTGTAAATATTGATCATATTGTTTTGACTATTGGTGTTGTTGAACTCTTTACCTTAGCTAATTTTCTGTCTAGTTGTTCTATCAATTGTTAAGACATATTGTTACGCATTGTAACTCTGTTGATTGACATGTACATATTTAAGATTACTTTATGTAATGTCCCCCTCCACTCCTGACAATATATTTTTGCTCTAAAATCAAATTTTTTATGTTAATATAACCTACCCTGCATTCTTTTGATTAATGTTGGCATAATCTATTTTTTCCATTATTTTCAACCTGAGTATAGCAGTATCTTTTTAATTAGTTTCTTATAAACAGCAGAGAGGTTGGTCATGATTTTTAATCCACTATACTAATCTCTATCTTTCAGTTGACATATTTAGATCATGTATGGTATGTTAAGGCTTTCCTCTGCCTTTTGGTTTTGTGTGTTCTATGCATTCTTTCTATTTGTTTTTCTGTTTTATTTTCCCTGCTTCCTTGTGGTTTATTTGAATTTTTTAAAATTTCACTTTCATTTACTTAGAGTTCTTTTTTATTATATCTTTTCTTATATCTTTTTAAAGAGCTACAAAAGGTTTTACATCATATACATATCTAAGCACAGGCTTAACTTTACTAATCTGAGTGAAATATTAAAACATTACCTCCCTTTAGTCCATGTATCCTCTCCATTTACAATTTTCAGGTGTATTGTCAATATACATTTAGATTCATGTGAGATGGCCACTTTCTTCTGGCTTCCATGGTTTCTGTAGAGAAATCCACTGTCATTCAATTTTTTATTTATTTTTTTTATTTATGATAGTCACACACAGAGAGAGAGAGGCAGAGACACAGGCAGAGGGAGAAGCAGGCTCCATGCACCGGAAGCCCGACGTGGGATTCGATCCCGGATCTCCAGGATCACGCCCTGGGCCAAAGGCAGGCGCCAAACCGCTGCGCCACCCAGGGATCCCTCCACTGTCATTCAAATTGTTGGGCACAATTTACCTCATGTTGACTTCAGTATTTTCCTTTAACATCTTCTTTGACTCTGACACATCTGTTTCTTATAAGGAAATTCATGATTACATTAGGCCCATCCAGATAATCCAAGATAATCTCCATCTCAAGATCCTTAATTTATTCACATCTACAAAGTGCTTTTTTGCTATGCAAGATAACATACTTACAGGTTCCAGGGGTTATGACATGAACACCTTTGAGGGAGCCATTATTCCATTTACCACATATCCCACCTCATTTTATGAGGCAAGAAATTCCATGATCCCCAAAACCAGAGAGAAAAAGTTACCATCAAAATATTCTTCATAGACAAATGAAAAATATTTTACAATATATTAGCTAATTGTGTCCCCAATATATAAAAAAATGCAATATGCAATAACCAAGGAGCTTTTCCCAGGTCAAGAATAATAGGTTTTGTTAAACATTCAGTAATCAATATAATTCAACATATGAAACATTAAAGGAACAAAAACATATAATCATCTCTATATTCACCAAATAAATTCTTCTATCCAAGATATAAGATAAATTTTAAAATTTAGAAGTGGAGAAGCTGCTATTACCAGGGATAAAACAAACAAAAAAAACAACAATAACAAAGCATTAGTTGGTGAGAACTATAAGAATGGAAATATAAAAGTAAGGCTAGAAAACTCAAGATTTTTAGGATAAAATAGAATATAAATTTAATGAGCCTTCATAATGTGAAAATATTATTTTAAAAGAAATCTAAAGGAAGTGTGAGGGTACAGTTATCATCTTTCATAGTATTTCACATAATATAGTCTAAATGTGGGATCAGTCAAGGACCAGTTTAAATATATTATTCAAATAAAGGTAATTCAAAGCTAGTCTTTAAAAAAATGTATGATTATAGAAATATAACCTACAAATGAGCATTTGGGGAGGGAGAATAGTAAAAGACTAAGAACACTGATTTATAATTTGTAAATTTTAATTAGCAGTAAATTTACACTGACTAAAGTTAACAATAAAGAAATAAAGTTAAAAAGATATACATATATATGTACTACATCTATCTATCAATCTATCTATGAAAGTTAAAGCTATAAATAGAAATATAAGTTTTTTAAATACTAAGAGGGAAAATCCATACATACAAAGCAAACACACATACAAAAAAACTTGTATGACACAACAAAGTATGGTGGAAAAGATGCACAAAAATATAGAGCAAACAAATGAAAATGCTATAAATAAAGACTAAACATATTTTCATGTTTGTCAATAAAAATAAGACTTTTAAAAGTGAAAGAAATGCAGATAATGTTAAAATATGCAAAAATAATCTTTAAAGATATCCAAAAAAGATAACACAAATGTCTTTTTAAAAAATGAACAAAGTGCAGATACTTGCAAATGAAAAGCATAGTCATGATATTAAAATGAAAGCAAAAAAATTCATTAGAGTCATTTCATATTAAAAATGATACAGTCCTTTGTGAAGGTGTACAATGAATATTAATTGATTCTTGTAGACTTATTCTTCACTGCAATACCTGAGAGATAAATCAGGTAAAGTAACTAAAACAGAGATCTGAAATTATATAATAAGTAAGGTAATTTTAATATATATGCATATATGTGTGAATATATACAAAGGTAACTAGTGTGTTCTCTAAAAATGAAAGAAACGTCTTTTAAAACGCACATGGAGATTGTTTAAAAGAAGCTTATAGTAAATAAAATAAGTTAAAATTCATAGAAATAATGCAACAAAAACTTACTTTATTTTTTTAAGATTTATTTATTTATTTTAGAGAGATAGAGCATGCCTGAGTAGGGAGAGGGGCAGAGGAAGAGGAAGAGAGAAAGAGTTCCAGCAGACTCTTGCAGAGTGAGGAGCCCAACCCAGGGCTTCAGCTTACAACCCTGAGATTATGACCTGAGCTGAAACCAAGAGCCCAATGCTCAACCAACTGAACAACCCAGGGAACCCCCAACCTACTTTAAAACAAAACAGGGAAATTTGCCCTACAATGGATAAACAAATAAACTCTAATATTGGGAACATTTATAAGAAAAAAAGCAAAACTTAATTTGCAAAATTCTTATAAAATAATGGTAGTAAAAATATTGCAGAACAGACATTAGATAACGAGGCTGTCTTAGTCAGCTTTGCTGCATGAACAATCCTCCAATCTCAGTGACTAAACAGTGTCTTTAGAACTCTTGTTTTTTGTAAGCTGCAGGTCAGCCATGGCTCTGCTCCAAGCTGCAGCTTTGCTCCAAGCTGTCTGCCTCTGTTCAAGAAGCTGTAACCGAAGCATTTACCCATTTACCTGGACATGAGCAAAGTTCTTCCCTCAGTTGACATCACAATAGCAAGTAACATAACAATGGGCACAGATTATAAACTTCTTACAGGGAGTGGGAGAAGAGAACATTGTGAGCAATATTACAAATGCCACAAGAGTTAAAGCAATGTACAAAGGAGAATGTATATTAATAGGTAAGAGAAAAAATATGTCAATAGATGGAGAAAAACTCATTTTAAAAATTCAATAAACATTCATAATAAAACTCTTAGCAAATAAAAAATAGAAGGGAATTTTCGTAATGTGCTAAGTAGTATGTATTAAGATTATGAAGCAACTTGGCATAGGGATAAAATGTCACAAGGCAGGAACATGAAAAAAGGCTACAATAACTATTTCTATTGTACTAGAGACTCTAGCCAATAAGAAAGTATTCTAATTGAAAAGAAAGGACCACAACTGTCTATTTCCAAACAAAATAGTTATTCACATAGAAAATATAAAATAATCTATACACTGTTTGAAGGAGTAAAAGATTTCAGCAGAGATGGAGGATGAAAGATCAATATACAAAATCAATTAGCAAATACACGAAACATTCCATTTACCATGGTATAAAATGCACAATGGGTCCAAGAATATTCAACAAAATGTACACTAGAACTTAGATTAATAACTGGCAACAGTTATAAATATGAGGCCAATGGGTTAAGCATAGCTAACCAATTATGAGAAAGAATGAGGTAGGATGATTTTCTTTATGGAATATAAATCATTTTTTACAAAGATATCGTCATAAATACAGCATTTTATTTATTTGGGAATAATCAAGTAGTAAAAGAAGAGTAGGGAGCCTATAAATAGACTCATGCATATTTAGAAATTGATATATAGTAGAGTCACTATCATTAATCAGTAAGAAAATGGACCATTGGGACTTCATGCTAGGACCATTGGTTTTCTAAGTGGAAATTCTCTTAAAATATTAGATCCATATTTCACATAAAACATGAAAATATATTCCAGATAGATAATTAGCACAAATGTGAAAAGATAATTGTAGATTTTTAGGAAGAAGGGAGTTTGATATTAGAATCTTTTGCCATTAAAGGTTCAATATACATGCATGGCTATGTTTTTGTCCTAATAAACCTAAAATCATTCAGTATTTCTAACCAATTCCTGAATAAGTTAAGGACTCTCACACTCTAACTATTCACTGAATACTGAATAAATGCCTTGATGTGTAACTAGAGTTTCCGTTTCCCATGTAAAGTAATATGTTTCTAATTTTATATCCAGGTTTTATTTTATATCCAACTGCTCTCTAGTTCTACCTACTTTGTTTTATAATTTCTTATACAATTTAATCAAGGATTTATTCTCATTTACCTTTTGGAAATCTTAGGAACTAAGAAGCCTTATTTCAAAGTATTTTTCAGGTTCTTATACTACTTTACCTTCTTCTGTAGTGAATTCATCATCTGGTTGTTAATTTGTTAATTCTGTTGAATCTCTCTTAGACTAATAACATTAGTTAGCTGGTGTGTTTTAAATTTGATTGGAGAATTCTTTTTTCTCCCTCATTACTTTTCCAGGTCCAGGATTTTGGGGACAGGAGACTGGTTTTGTTTGTTTTGTTTGTTTGTTTGTTTGTTTGTTTTATACCTAGTAATCCAGGGTCTCCAATCCAAAGCCAGATTTTAAGCCAGCATTAAGAAATAAAATATATGGATGCCTGGGTGGCTCAGTCAGTTAAGCACCTGCCTTCTGCTCAGGTCATAATCCCAGGGTCCTGGGATCCAGCCCCACATCAGGCTCTCTGCTCAGCAGGGAGTCTACTTCTCCCTCTCCCTCTGCCTTTCCCCCTACTTGTGCTCTCTCTGTCTCTGTCAGATAAATAAATAAAATTTTGAAAGAAAGAAAAAATGAAAGAAAGAAAATACACACCAGATTGTCCAATTAATGAGCGAGAATAACATCAAAGAAATTACATTGACTTATTGCCCTTTCACTATCCATCTCTTTATCTTCCTGTTCAGAAATAGCAACTATACTCAATTGTGTATATTTTCATTCCATTTTTTTTTCATATAAATACATATGCCTAGGCACTCCTGGGTGGCTCAGCAGTTTAGTGCCTGCTTCGGCCCAGGGCATAATCCTCAGTCCCCAGATCGAGTCCCACATCGGGGTCCCTGCATGGAGCCCGCTCCTCCCTCTGCCTGTGTCTCTGCCTCTCTGTCTCTGTGTCTCTTATGAATAAATAAATACAATCTAAAAAATCCATATGCCTAAACAATAAATTATTCAGATTTTCTTGTTTGAAAATTGTATGTAAAAGATATCTTGAGATATATTTCTTTTATAACTTTCCTTATTACACATTATAGTATGAAGCTTTACATACATTATTGTGTGTGGCTGTGATTTTTTTTATATCTTTGGGTATTCTATTGTAAGAATTTTGCATATTGTGGCATCCCACCTCTTTTTTTATGGACATGTGTGTTGTCAGACAAAATTTTTAATCTTAAAAGTGGACATGTGTGTTGTCAGACAAAATTTTTAATCTTAAAAATGGACATGTGTGTTGTCAGACAAAATTTTTAATCTTAATTTTAATATTTTTACATTCTCAAGGCTCATTAAATGTCAGAATTTTTGTTATTATTAGCTTTCTTATAATTGCCATCGTTACACTACAAATTGTTGTCATGGGTTTATACCCAAGAATGGGACTGCTCAGTGTATGATACATGAAATTTCAGCATGATACAAGAGTTCTAGATTAGTTTCCAAAGCAATTGCACCGATTTAAACTTGCCTTAATAATGTGCAAAGGGCAATTGGCATTGCCAGGCTTCATCTTGAAATTTCATTTTTAAAAACTAAATTTCATTGAGATTTTGATTGGCATTTTATGATTCTAATAAGAATAACATTTCTTTTTATATGTTTATTTTATTACTATTATTTTTACACAAAGTGTGTGGAGAGGGGCAGGCAGAGGGAGAGGGAAAGAGATAATCTTAAGCAGGCTCTGCACTCGACATGGAGACTGACACAGGGCTGGATCTCACAACTCTGAGATCATGACCTGAGCTGAAATCAAGAGTTGACACTTAACTGACTGAGCCACACAGGCACCCCAAGGATAGCATTAAAAATGCTAAAAAAAATAGCAAAAAAAAATGTTTAGCCATAGGTGTTTCCTTTTCTTTGAGATTACAGATCACTTATTTTGCTCACTTTACTATTATATTTTTATTATTGATTTTAAGAGTTCTTTATATATTTGAAGTTAATTTTTGTAATTTATATATTTTGAAAATCATTTCAGAATTCAGAATCTTTTTAAGATGACAAATATAACTCCTTAATTTTATTATATGCAAATTTATCCATCTGCTATTTATCATCCTAGAGATGAAAGTAAGTTGTCAAATGACGAGTATGTATAAAACTTGTTAAAATATATAAAACAATGAACTTTGTCTTTGTCAGAGGTCTTGCTTAAGCAATGACAAAAGGACATAAAGAGACCAACAACAAATTGAAAATGTAGGAATTTGCAAAACTGTGTAATTTCACCAGCAATAAAAAGAAAATGAGAATTATATTCTGTTATTATTCTTTCTCAACTATCAAAATAGCCAAGATTTTTAAAAATGAAAATATTCACAGTGGATGAGGATTTGTTGAACATGTAATCTACTACTTTGAAGCTAAAAGTGCAGTCCATGAATAAGTAGCACTAGCATCACTTGGGAGTTTGGTAGAATTTCAGAATCTTGGGCCACACCCAAGACCTGACTGAATCAAGATCTGTATTTTAACAAGATCCCCAGGTGACTCATATGCTCATTCAACTTCAAAAAGCATTGATCAAATACCCTACTTTGAGACTGCAATGTATTACAACTACTTTGGGAAAACATTTAGCAATATTTGTTCATGATAAAGTACTTACATAAATATATTTTAGCAAAAAAAAAAAATACAAGAAAAATATTCCAAATACATGGAAACTGTTAAATATCAAAACACGATCATATGATCATATATTTACTGGCAGGTTATGGATAATGATCATATGGTCAGTGACACAATCACATATATAGAACAACCTCAAGATTTATTTTAAGATACAGGAAGAAAATTTACTTTTCAAAGATTTATTTATTTATTTGGGAGAAAGAGAGAGGAAGAGCATGAGTGTGGGGGGAAAACAGAGGGATAGAAGCTCAAGCAGACTCCCCGCTGAGTCAGAAGCCCAACGCTAGGCTCAATCTCATGACCCATGAAATCAAGACCTGAGCTGAAACTAAGAGCCGAATGTTTAACCAACTGAGCTACCACGGTGTCCCAGGAAGAAAATGAAGAAAATTTAATGTATCAACAGAAACTATCTTAAGATCAAAGCATTATTAGCAATTTTTACCATTAAATTCTACATGCATATTTCACAAATCTTTTAATAAGTTTTAATGAATGGAAAGATACTGAATACAAGAATGCCAAGAGCCCAGCAAAAATATGGAAATAAATTAATCATATGTGGTGTTAGCTTTCGGTCTCTCTGACTCTCTGGCTGGGAGTCTCACTTTACTTCTTGAGTCTCTTACACATTCTAATTTTTTAGTCTCACTGTCTGCTTAACAGTCTCATACCACTTCATCTCTATGTTCACTTACTGGTTTTTGGCTTATATTCTTCCTTTTGTATGACACTTTTCACTGCTTTCCTGGCAACAGATCCTACTCAGCTCGGCCCCAAGATACACAGATTGGTCCCATGCCCTCCCAGGAAGCCTGGCTGATGAGGCATGTTATCCAAGGCATCATTCTCTGACACCTGAGTGTTGTATCTGAAAGTGAATGGTTGCTAAACTCCAAAGACTGAAACTTTATTATTATTTATGATTAGGATTGAGACAGTATCTGAAATCAGAAAACCAGGGTGGACAGTGCTCTACCTGGATCCACTGACATTAGTCTAATTCTGCAAAAGACCAACTTTTTAAATATGGCATTATATTCTAGTCCATGCAGCCCACCATGCACACCTCATTAACCATTGGAGGAGACCTCATTTCCCTCTGGTTTTAATTGGGCTGGAAGATTTTGTACCAGTGATTTATAGGGTTTTCTTTTTTAAGGTTTTTAATTTATTAATTCATGAGAGACACAGAGAGAGGCAGAGACGTAGGCAGAGGGAGAAGCAGGCTCCCTGTGGGAAGCCCGGGGGGGGACTCAATCCCAGGACCCCAGGATTACAACCTGAACCGAAGGCAGCCGCCCAACCACCGAGCCACCCAGGCATCCTGATTTATAGGGTTTCCAAGGAAATTTGAGTCCTTTTAAATTGTGGGGTTGGGCAGCAAATATTGACTAAGTGCATAAGGAAAAGAAACCAGAACAATTCCATAAGCCTTTTTGTCTTAGATAGCTTTTCCTCTCCTTAAATAATTGACAAGAACTTTCACACTAGACAGGCTTTTTCAGCATTTTGCAGATCTAATAAAGATGAATGAAGAGAGTACGGACACAGTAAAGCAGAGAAATGGCAGATAAGAAAACAGAAGCAGTTCAACAGCTCATATAACAATTCTTTCTCTGGTGAAAGAAGAAATGGTCATAAAAAATAGGGGACATAAAACAACAAATGTGCTAGATTTTTAACATCATTTCTATGGAGTAATGATAAATGCGAGCTTTGCATTTGCAGAGAAATGGTTAATACTTGCCAATGATATTTTATGGTCAGGATGTGCAAGTTTACAGCAATGCCTTACCCATTGTTATTAAACCTTCTGTTTAAGGCTGTTGACTATATGTCTTCAGGGTTGCTACAGTGAAGAAAAGAATTTCTGTGTCATAATGTAAGAAGTTAGTTCAAGTAACTTATACCTTTGCATTAGCAGATTTCATTGACACTGATGACGATATTCAGATGGGGTATAGGAAGGAAAGCATGTTGAAACGGGAAAAAAACTCAACCAGACCAAGAGTCAACTTATATAGAAAATTTCTTTTTCTTCTCTCTCCCTTTTTCTCTCTTCTCATTTCCTCTCTCTCTGTCACACACATACCCACATGCACAAAGCAGGGAAACTTCAACTGTCTTCTTCTTCTAATTTTTTGATTACTTTAAAAATAAATTCATATTGGGGCACCTGAGTGGCTCAGTCGTTTAAGCTTCCGACTCTTGATTTCAACTGAGACCATGATCTTGAGGTCCTGAGATCCACGCCCTCATCAGGCTCTGTGCTGGACATAGAACCTATATGTGATTCTCTCTCACCCTTTCTCTCTCTACCTCTCCCACCCTTCCCCCTCATTTGTTCTCTCTCCCTCTCTCTAAAAAAATGAAATTAAATAAACTTTTTAAAAAGGAAAAAAGATCAGAAAATATTGTGTGACTATTACAAAAATTTAGAAAATATATTCTAAAAAAGGAAATAAGTTGAAATAAAAATCATCTTATGTACTGCCACTCAGAAATAAACATTATTCGCAGTATTTACACATATATTCTTCAAGGTACATATACACATGTGTGGAATTGACTGTAACTAATATTTTGTACACATTATGTGGTTTTACATAAAGTAATAAAAGTGTTTTATGTTGATTAAAAATTACTTCCTTCTTACCAATACCTGTATAGACGTCATTGTGTGAATACATCATACACTTCATAATTTCTCAATTTTTTTACATTAATGTGGTTTCTAGTCTTACATTATTATGAATTCCACTTTTAATACATTTAGTTTGTACATCATTTTACAATTCTTATTCTTATGTTCTCATAATAAATTCCTAAATTCATAATTGATTTGTCAAACAGTGTTCATACTTTAAAACCTTTCATATGAAAATAAATAAATAAATAAACAATAAAACCTTTCATACATATTATTGTATTTTCACTCAAAATGAGTTTACCAAGTTAATGTGCATTTAATATCACTGGTGTACATTCAAACCAATACTTGAATACATTTAAAAAGATTAATCCATAAGATAAAAAATACATTATTATTAATTTCTACTCTCAGAGAATAAAAATATATTTTTGCTCTTTCATTATTATTTTTGTAAATGCCTGCTAAATGGCTCTTCCCATTTTTCTATTAAATTATTTTTATTCTACAATGTATAGATTAAAATATTAATTCATTACTATACTGAAAGAAAAATATTGGGGTACCTGGGTGGCTCAGTTGGTTAAGCATCTTCCTTCAGCTCAGGTCATGAACCCAAGGTCCTAGGATCAAGCCTTCATTGGGCTCCCTGCTCAGCAGAGAGTCTGCTTCTCCCTTTCTTTCTCCCTCTGCCCCTCCCCAACTCCCACTCATGTGCTCTCTCTTTCTCTCTTTCTTAAATAAATAAAATCTTTTTTCAAAAAATGAAAGAGTAATACATACACATCATATAAAAATTGAAAAATACATGTAAGCCAAGCATGAGACAGAACACAAAAGTATGGAAAATAAAAAACAAACATTTGTGATCTCTTAATAATATGGTGGTGAAAATTTATTTGATTTATGACCGGACATATCATTCTAAAAGAAACAAAACAAAGTAAAAATACATGAATGATTTGCCCAATGCTGGGTAATATTTTGGTGGAAATGCATCTATGTTTAAAAAATATGAATGAAAAAATTAAAAATAAATAAAAAAATAAAAATAAATAAAAAATAAAAAAATATGAATGAAAATTAAGGAAAAAATGGAGAAATAAATATATAAAAGAATCATTCTATACAGTGTAGACATTGAAGATGGTTCTAGGTAAAGAAACTTCAATATTCTGAAATGACAGATAACTACTTGAAAATATGAATATCAATATTATTAACAGAAAACAATTAACAAAAAGATTGCAAAGAAAAATTTCAAGAATATAAAGAACCAGATGATACTAAAAATGACAATTTTTTAAACTTACTGGTAAGCAGATAATTTTTTTTATTTTGTTTTGCTTTGTTTTGTTTTGTTTTGTTTTGTTTTGTTTTAAGTAAGCTCCATACCCAGTGTGGATGGAGCCCAACACAAGGCTTAAACTCAGAACCCTCAAATCAGGACTTGAGCTGAGATCAAGAGTCAAACTCTTAACCAACTGAGACACCCAGGCACCCCAGATAAATTATTTTTTTATAATAAAATATCATTTTGTGTTATTTTAGCTAAGTTAATGTATCAAAATTATGATAACGATGATTATAACAATGATCACTAGCATTGTTACATAGAGAAGAAAAAAATACACTCACATAGAAATATAGATTTGTTTTCAAAAACAACGCATGACAAACAAGCATATGAAAAGGTGTTCAACATCATTGATTATCAGGGAAATACATATTAAAACCACAGTAGGATATCACCTCATCCTCATCAGGAAAACAAACCAATAGTTATTTAAAAAAAAAAAATAAGACAGAAAATAACAAATGGTGGCAAGAATGTGGGAAATTTAGATGTCTTGTACACTGCTAGTAAATGTAAAATGTAAAATGATGCAGCTGTTAAGGAAAACACTATGACAATTCCTCAAAAAATTAGAAATAGAATTTACCACCATATGTTCCAGCAGCCCCATTTCTGGGCATATGCCCAAAAGAATTGAGTAAAACCTCAAATCAATATTTGTATACCCATGTTCATAGAGGCCCTATTCACAACAGCCAATAGGAGGAAGCAACCCATGTGTCCATCAACAGGTAAATGAAATATAAACTTATAATGGAATGTTACTCAGCCTTAAAAAGGAAGGAAATTCAGACACATTACAACACGGATAATGTCATTTGACATTAGGCCAAATGAAATAAGCCAGTCCGGAAAGACATTTTAAATGCAAATGATTCCATTTATATGTGGCATCTACAGTAGTCAAGTTCAGAGAAATAGAAAGTAGAATGTGGTTACCATGGGCTAGAGAGGGAGAAGTCAGAAGCTGTCGTTTACTGGGTATAAAGCTTTACTTTTGAAGATAAGAAAGTTCTGGAGGTTAGTGGTACAAACTATGAATATATTTAAGAACACTGAAGTGTACACTTAGAAATGATTAAGATAGTAAATTTTAGATTATGAGGTTTTTGCCACAATAAAAAATAATTATAAAAACCCACCAGCATAATAATCCAGACAAGTATACAAAAATAGATTTTAAAAGTGTGTGTTCTTTGATGCCACAAATGCCTTTTTAATTGATATTAAAGACATGTGTAAAGAAGTTAATACACATAATTATTTTAAATATTTAAAGGTTAGAATGAACCAGAATAGAAATAGGTCTGTTGGTTAGATGAAATACTTATTAAAAGCCTTATATTAGGACAAAATTTCAGGGTAATGTCTGGTTCAGGCTCTGATTGAATTACATTTCTTCCATAGCAATTATAAGAGGTGGACAAAATAGAAAAATCAACTCTTTGAAGATGCTGGACCTCAACCAATGCAGGTTGGTTAAACCAGCATATTCACTGTGGACTTTTCCCTGAAGGCCTTCACAAGTTAGGACATAATCTGAACCAATTGGGAAAACCTGTGACTTCACATGGTGGAGGAAACAGAGACCAGAGCTAGTGGCAGACAAATTTCTGGAATTCAGGGGACAAGGTCAGAAAGGAGAAAAATGCAGAAAAACTGCCCCCTAAAACTATGTAAGTACTTTGGTCTCTGACCAACTTCATAGCTGAACATGGCAAGATTCCAAGGGGCTTAGCAAAGAACAATTCCTGTTTTTTCTGGAGACTGGAAAAGAAATTTCAGAGGCTACATGATGTGGGGAGGCAGGGTTTGCAACTTGAGTTCAAAATGAAGAAATTTTGGTTAGCCTGCAGACATTCAGGTAAGGCCCATGTGAGATGACACCAGTTGTAACAGTCTATCCCTCTGAGGGTGGGGCAGCTGTTGATAATGAGGGAGGCTGTGCATGTCACAATGTCACTGTAAACATAAAACTACTCTTTTACAAAGTCTTAACAGGAGCACCTGGGTGGTTAAACATTTGACTCTTGGTTTCGGCTCAAGTCATGATCTCAGGGCATAAGACTGAACCCTGGGTTGGGCTCTGTGCTGAGCATGGAGCCTGCTTAAGATTCACTCCCTAAAACTGAAAGCTTTTTCCCTGAAGTTAGGAACAGGCAGGGGTGTCCACTATCACCATTGCTGTTCAACATAGTACCAGAAGTCCTACCCTCAGCAATCAGAAAACAAAAAGAAATAAAAGGCATCCAAATCAGCAAAGAAGTGAAACTCTCATCTTCACAGATGACATGATGTTCTGTATGGAACACCTAAAAAAACTCAACCTCAAAATTTTTAGGACTCATACAGAAATTCATCAAAGTAGCAGGATATAAAATCAATGCACATAAATCTGTTGCATTTCTACACTCTAACAATGAGACAGAAGAAACAGAAATTAAGGAGTCAATCCCATTTACAGTTGCATCAAAAACCATAAGGTACTTAGGAATAAACCTAACCAAAAAGGCAAAGAATCTGTACTCAGAAAACTACAGAATACTCATGACATTGAGGAAGACACAAAAAAATGGAAAAAATGTTCCATGATCTTGGATTGAAAGAACAAATATTGTTGAAATGTCTATGCTACCAAAAGCAATATAAATACTCAATGCAATCTCTATCACAATACCATCAACTTATTGCAGAGAGTTGGAACAAATAATACTAAAATTTTTATGAAACCAGAAAGACCCTGAATAGCCAAGGGAATATTGAAAAAGAAAACCAAAACTGGTAGCATCACAATTCCGGACTGCAAGCTCTATTACAAAGCTGTGATCATCAAGAAAAGAGACACATAGATCAGTAAGACATTGAGAACCCATAAATGAACATTCAACTCTAAGTTCAATTAATCTTTGACAAAGCAGGAAAGAATATCCAAAGAAAAGAAGACAATCTCTTCAACAAATGGCATTGGGAAAATTGGACACATGCAGAAGAATGAAAAGTGAACCATTTCCTCACACCATACACACAAAAAAAAGACTCAAAATGGTTGAAAGACCTAAATGTGAGATAGGAATCCATCAAAAGCCTAGGGGAGAACACAGGCCCCCACAATTTCTTACTATACGTGTCTCTAAAGGCAAAGGAAACAAAGGCAAACATGAGCTACTGGAATGTCATCAAGATAAAAAGCTTTTGCACACTAAAGGAAACAGTCAACAAAACCAAGACAATCAACATAATGAGAGAAGATATTTGCAAATGATGTATCAGATAAAGGGCTAGTATCCAAGATCTATAAAGAACTTATCAAACTCAACACCCAAAACTCAAAATCCAGTCAAGAAATGGACAGAAGACATGAACATTTTTCCAAAGAAGACCTACACATGGCCAATAGACACATGAAAAAATGCTCAACATCACTCATCATCAGAGAAACACAAATCAAAACCACAATCACACCCATCAGAATGGCTAAAACTGACGAGTTAGGAAACAACAGATGTTGGTAAGGATGTGAGGAAAAGAAACCTTGAACTGTTGGTGGGGATGCAGGCTGGTGCAGCCATATTTTCCATACTGGAAAATAGTATGGAGGTTCCTCAATCAGTTGGAAATAGAGTTACCCCATGACCAGCAATTGCACTACTGGGTATTTATCCCAAAGATAGAAATGTAGTGATCCGAAGGGGCACCTGCATCCCAATATTTATAGTAGCAATGTCTACCATAGACAAACTATGGAGAGAGCCCAGATGTCCATCGACAAATGAATGGTTACAGAAGATGTAGTATATATACAATGAAATCTTGCCATTTGCAATGACGTGAATGGAACTAGTGGATATTATGCTAAGTGAAATAAGTCAGTCAGAGAAAGACAATTATCATATGATCTCACTCATGTGGAATTTAAGAAACAAAACATAAAATCATAGGGAAAGAGAGGAAAAAATAAAACAAGACGAAATCAGGAGGCAGACAAATTGTAAGAGACTCAATCATAGGAAACAAACTGAGGGTTGCTGGAGGGAAGCGGGATGATGGGGTAACTGGGTGATGAACATTAAGGAGGGCACATGATGGAATGAGCAGTAGGTGTTATCTAAGACTGATGAATCACTGACCTCTACCTCTGAAACCAATAATACACTATATGTTAATTAATTTAATTTAAGTAAAATTTTTATTTTATTTTTTTTTTATTTTTTTTTAATTAACTTTTATTGGTGTTTAATTTACCAACATACAGAAAAACACCCAGTGCTCATCCCGTCAAGTAAGTAAAATTTTTAAAAAGATTCTCTCTCCCTCTGCCCACCCCCCACTGCTCTCGCACTCTCTCTCTCTTAAAAAGAAAATCTAAACAAGTCTAAACAAAAAGAAAAATAAAAGAGTAAAATTAAAGGACTTCCAGTACTACTTTCAAGATTCTTTTTAAGATTACAGTAACCAAAATGATGTAATATTGGAAAAAATAGGCATATGGATTAATGAAACAGAATAGAGAGCCCAATAACTGTAAACAAGGGGAGAATAACATTTAAAACATATTTATAAAAAAAATAAATAAATAAAAATAAAACATATTTATAGTTACACCAAAGCACATAAAATACTTAGAAAAAAACCTAATAATGAACATGAAATAATTAAACCCTAACAAACTAGAAAACATTGCTAAGCGGAAGTACTATCTGATACAATAAAGCAAAAAAGAAAACCAATAAAGAAAGATCATAAGGAGTTGAAACAGTTTTCTATTTGCAGATGGCATTGTTTTCCACAGATTGTCAGCCTCAACAATTCAACTACTAAAACTGAGATGTAACGTTAATAAGGTCACGGGATGCAAGGCTAATATACATAAATTGATTGTATCTTATACATGAGTACCTAACAAAGGAAAAACAAAAATTTTAAATATGTACTAAAACATAAATTACCTAGAAAAAAATTAAGAATGGGCATTTAATACATATACTATGCAATTCGCATTCAAATTATAACATGCATTTTTTTTTTACAAATTAAGCCAATTCTAAAATATATAAAGAAATATATAAACTGCAGAATATTTAAAGCAATGTCTTAAAAGGAAAGCAAAGTTGGCAGACATACAACATAATTTCAAGACCTGCATTGAAACAACTGGTTCTCTATACAGCATAAACATCAACAGTGCTTCACATCATATAGAAAAATTCCCTTGAAATGAATTATGAATCTAAATGTAGAAACTAAGATTATAAAAGTCTTTTAAGAACACAAGAAGAATATATTTGTAATCTGGTTTTAGGACGTGGAAGTCATAAAAAAATTTTTTTAAGTGATAAAATGAACTTACTAAAATTAAGAACTAGTACTTGGAATATTAGGAAAAATAAAAAATAAAATACAAAAAAACAGAAAATTCAATAAATAAAATCAAGAACTCTTTCTCAAAATAAGTAAAAAATAAAACAAAACAAATTATTCAACAAAGAAAATATACAGGCAAGCTGCAGAATAGGAGAAATTATAAGCAGAGAGGCTAAATTATATATATTATAATATCTAGTATATATTATACATTATTAGATTATAATTATGATGGTGTTTTATAATATAATTAATAATTAATTGCAATATTATTATAATCATAACATGTGATCATAATACATATAATACATAATTATTATAAATAATAATATAAAGCCAGATACAAAAGACCATCTATTTCTATAATTTAATTCCATTTCTATAAAATGCAAATCAACCTATAGTGATAAAAAGCAGATCAATACTTGCCTGTGGATTAAGGTGGAGATTGTGATCATTGCAAAGGTGCATAAGAAATCTTTAGAGCATGATAGAAATATATTAAAATATATAGATTTCAGTGGTAGTTTCATAAGTTTATATAATTTTCAAAAGCAACTGAATTGAACAATTTAAATTGATACCATTTACTTTATCTTATTTCTCATCAAAAACGATAAGGAAAATAATGAACTATGAACATAAGCAATTTGTGGGCTGGGACTGTGTCTGATTTTTTGTTTTTCTTTTCTTTTTTTTTTCATCATTTGACATCAATGCTTGTCATTTATGAGGTGTTCATTAATTTTTCTCGAATAAATGAATCAATGAGTACATGAATGAATTCCTCAGTACAAAGATCACTGTATTTCAAATAAAATTATTTTAATTTGTCTCATTAAATAACTATTTTAGTCATGGATCTGAACTGGATAAATAAGTCTCTGTGCTTGTTAGTTATAGTAATGACGTTTATACTAAATCTCATATGAAAAAAATGTACAGTCCTAAATAACACCTGCCACCAAGTTCTCCCAAGCACAAAAGCTTCTAACATTCTAGGATTAAAAGGTAAGACTTTAGAACAATTGGTCAAGTTCAATATTGATAATTTTGAGACGAGCTAAACAAAAGAAAAATTTTCCCAACCTCTGTAAATTGATAAGTGCAGAAAGGCTCTGAATTCACAAGAAAATAATAGAAAGCAAAAATACATTTGCTTTCTCTAATGACACAGTTTCAGTGTCAGTGAAAATGCTTTGGGCAGCACATAAAAGGTCCTCCACTCCTACTCCCACACCTTTGGAGTTTTATTGAAGTAGGTATTGATACTTGGACCTAACACAGCTGTGACACTCAAGGAGCATTGGTTAACAGCTTGAGCCAAGCCGTGCTGGACTGGATAGGAGAGAGGGAGACCCTTACCTCTGAGAACAAAGAGTAATGATAATACTGCATTCTGGAAAACAAAAACAAAACAAAATCACGAGTCTCTGCAGCTAAATGCAATTGAATTACAATTACATCCCATACCTGCAACTCGAAAGAGAAGGAGAGCAGAGAACTTTTTTGCCTTTAATCTTTTGCCAAAATGAGTAAAAGCAAACAAAGAATGAATTTTCCTTTCCTAAGTATCTGATGCGCTTTAAAACTAATATGGAATGGATGATGAATGAATGAAGCTTCACCTACATACTAATGGTCGTTCTTGATATTTCAGTTCTTGGGATCCATGATGAGTGAGTGGTTTTCCTGCCTTGGGCTAA
This sequence comes from Vulpes lagopus, assembly GCF_018345385.1. NCBI lineage: Eukaryota > Metazoa > Chordata > Mammalia > Carnivora > Canidae > Vulpes > Vulpes lagopus. The sequence continues at coordinate 58,004,555 of NC_054826.1, read as the reverse complement.
CTAAAAAACGTTTCCAAGGACAAAGCTTACTGGTTCACTACCTACTGACAGAGGCAGTGACATTTTTTCTCAGAGCATCTTAAATTGCTTATTTGAAGTTAGATTAACATCTGCCCCTTCGCTTGCACATCTTTCCTATCCTGCCAGATAAAGACAGCCACACTGGGAGAGCTGCAAGGAGCGGAGGGTTCATTGTCCCAACAGGATCAAAGAAACTGACAGCAAGACTCATTCTTGACCAAACCTGAGGCAGGCTCCTTGGAGGCCTGGTATGAACTAGGTCCTGACCTTGAACTCTGTCCTTAACCAGCTTAAGCCAGTCTGAGCAAGAATCCTCTGGCTTCAATTTAACAAAAATCCTCCACCTTTGATATCTAGTCAAATCCCTCATTCCTCGCCCTTGATATAGTTATGATCACCCTGGCCTGCCTTCAGCGAGATTCCTGTTGAGTCTGTTTAGCTGGAATCCCCCCTACCTCTTTCTCTATAGTAATTCTGTAGTAACTACAGAGATAGTAATTCTATAGCAATCATAGAGATAGTAAATCTCTATCCACTGAGCTCCCACACCCTGCTCCTTGGCTGTAAATCCCCATTTGTCTTTTTTATTTAGAGTTGAGTCCAATCTCTCTGCCCTAGTATGGTATTCTCTCTAGAATATAGTCTTCCTTGCCAACTTTAACAACTGTCAGGGGAAAAAAATTGAACAAAGTGTAGTTAGCTAAATGATCCAACCCCAGATCCTTAGACCATGTCCCCAGGAAACACCTATTCAGCCCATGACCAAGCAGTAGGCGTTTTGGAGCACCAATGAGAAGGAGCATTAGAGTAAAAGAACAGAGAATGATCCAAAGGTCCAACCCCATTGGCCAAATGGTGCATTCAGTAGGGAAGCAGCATTTTTCAGGGAATCAGAAAAGCTACGATGGCTTCTGATGTCTGTCACCTACTGGCTGTGTGATTTCAAGTGAGTCACTAAGTATCTGCAAACATCTATCTAGTTATTGAAAAAAAAATAAGATATTTACATAACTGGATTATTATTTTAAAGAAAATTCCTGTATAACACTAACTTTGTAAACTTTATATATAAAAAACAGATATTTGGTATTATGAAGTGGTTCATTTTTATTTACATAGTCCAAAAAAAAAAGTTGCTTTAATGGATTGTGAGCAATCCACTTTTTGGAATCCTAGAGCACTGGAAGAGGCTACATGATTTACATTTGATTCAAAAAGTCACCCTGACTGTGCTCACTAGAAGCATAAATCAGCATTCATAAATGTGTGGTTTGCCCTTTCCAATTCCTTGTTCATTTAAATGTTATATAGATTCAGTTCTTACAACTTTACTTCGTGAAAATCCATGATTTACATTTTAGCACATATCACTTATGTCCTTAAGCTGCCATTTAAAAATCATCACGCATTCAAGATACATGTGTACTTCAGAAAGCTATGTATAAACAATCTCTTCAGTTGTATGGCTTTACTTCTTCATGAAGTGATATGGGAAATGGCTAAACACCATGCCCAATACCCATCTTCAGCAACAAATATGGTATTGGAAGGCTCTCGATCTATAGATGGCTTCCTTTGGTATGCTAAAAAAGGCACCAAAAGTTATTTTGTAAGCCTCTGGTTTTAATGTTGAAGAATGTGAAGACTTGGCAACAACTTTCCCCAGGTCTCTTAATTGGCATAAGTGGAACAACAGCAAATGCAAGTACCTATCATGCTACTCCTAAGACCCTAAGGACCACTTCAAAATAAAGAATCTTCCTTCCTTATCCTATCCAATCTCACTGCTCATTAAAACAAAACAAACAGGAAAAAAATACCTATGGAGAACTCTGGAGAGAAATATTGGGTATTTTGAAAACCTTGCAGCTGCTTTCAACAAAGAATTAAAAATAAAATGAGGAGCATCAGTGAACAAAAAGAGTTTAGGAAAAGTCATAGCCAAGGGAGGTAGCCTCTTCTTGACTAGCATACGGATTTATTGAATGCTGTGAAGAGATTCAAAACATTATTTGAATAGCCAACTAGAAACCACTTTTCATCTAAAATTTTTAAAATCTTCTATACATTATACCACAATGCATCTAACTTAGACAATGTCTAGAAAAACCCAAGCATACTATGATCCATTTTCAAGCATTAATTGACACTGTAGATATTTAAGTTCCCCGTGACTGAATCAGTCAACTGGCCATCACAGTTTTTTTGTTTATAAGATACTAGACATGAATATAATACACTTCTTCCAGGAGAAATCCTCCCCTTATATATCTGGAATTTCCTAGATTTTCCTTTTTTTTTTTCTAACTCCTGTTATTCTTAAAAAAGAAAGAAGAAAGTAAAGAAAAAGAGAGATAGAAGGGGGAGGAGAGAGGGAGGGATAAAGGAGGAGGGAAGAGAAAAGGGAAACCCAATTATTAATGTAAAATTATTTCTAAGGAGAAAGTATGTGTATGAGTCAATTAGCAGGTGCACCAAGCAATGAAGCTAAAGACTAGGGGGAGAGGCTTTCAATGGTACATCTGCTGAGAAGCAGCTAACCTTTATTAAAGTTTACCCACATTGTCTCACTTAATTCTCATTACACATAATAGTTTTATTTTGGGGTTTTTTTTAAATAGTTTCATTTATTAATTCGACCTCAAAGATAAAGAAGTTAGGAGGGCTTAGAACACATAGCCAACTACCAAATAACAGATTTAATTGCATCCCAATCTGTTCCACAGCAGATTCTCACAATCATTAGTCTATGATGATGTCTCTAAACAATGGTCTATTAAGGAACTATTCGATGATAGCGCTGGAACAATCTGAGTTCAGATAGGAATAAAAACGGGGAAATAGCATGTTTGGAGTAATATAAATTCCCATGCAAGGGAAAGTTAACACATTCAGAATTGGGATTAGCAACCCAATTAGAAACGTGTACTCTAGTGTCCCCATACTTTTAGTTGACGTAGTCTATGATTTACCTGAAAAGAGGGATAAAGGGCTAAAAAAATTTTAGAAACCACATAAAGACTAACCGCGAATACACTAAGAAATTCCAATAGTTCACTATCAGGTGGAATCCGTCTTCAGTTAGCTATAGCCAGAAAAGGTCTGTGGTCTTTTATTCAAAATAGGCGGGAAAGTACTTAAATGTGAATTCTGTTTAAAGTTACAAGAAAATACATGGATTTACAGAAAGCTTTATAACTTTTATTTACTTCCAGTTAGATGGGGGGATGGGGGTAAACACACACACACACACACACACAAAAAAAAACCAAACCCTGTATTTCGAGCATAGACCAAGTTGTCAGGGATTTTCCTTGCTTGTTAAATTGTTGGAGGGTAAAAATTGATAAAACTCTCCAAGAAAAACTTGGGTTGCTTTCACTTCTGAGGAAGAAGAATGTCGTTTTTATGGTCAGCATGTGAAAAAGAATGAAGAAATATGTTTTTCTAAAGTTATTAAATAGGCTAAACTGACATTTAGGTAACTAAGAGGACAGTATTCAATGCTTCTCTTGTGATTAAGTGGAGATAATTTTTTAGCTCCAAAGGCAGTACAGTGCGCCAAATAGAGCCCAGAATTGGAAATCACTGAGACATATGTTCCCACAATTTGTAAAATAGGCAAATACTGAATTCTTCTAGCTCTCGATTTCCTTTTCCATAGAATGAGAGAAATCAACATGCAAACCACAGAGAACTCAGGTACCATCTGACTGTTAACGTGAAATTGCACGGTTCCTGTTTCTCTACTTATCATGATTCCTGTTTTAATATTTATACTCTTCTCATTTTACTGTTTCTGGAACTGGATTATTTCTTATAATCTATGTATACATTTAGTGTGGTGGGGTTTTTTTTCTTTTTTATTTCCTGAAAAGCTATTATTAAATTGTTGATATATCTTACAGTAAAATCACAGGATTAAGGAAACACAGAATTAAAAGTCACTAAGATGGACACCCTAGAGGGGTGCTTGGGTGGCACAGTTGGTTCAGTATCTGACTCTTGGTTTCAGCTCAGGTCATGATCTCGTGGTCATGGGATTGAGCCCCAAGTTGGGCCTTACACTCAGCACAGAGTCTACTTGAGTTTCTCTCTCTCCCTCTCCCTCTGACCCTTCCCACCCCCCCCCCAAAATAAATAAATCATTTTAAAGAAAAAAAAATCAACACCCTGTAATCAATGGCTCTTGGTGGGAAAAGTCAATTCATGCAAAACGGTTTTTGTTAGTACCCAGAATATCATCTATTACAGTGAAAAACTTTTTAACTTACCTGGTTTTTTTTCAATAAATAACAAGTGTTACTTCCTCTAACATTGTATTATCCTGATTTTACAAATGAGCTAATGCATCTAGAAAGGTTCATTAAGTCTGTCTTCGTTTCTTTTTTTTTTTTTTTAACTCTATTATTTTTTAACTGGCTCCATATCCAGTGCGGAGTCTAACACAGGACTTAAACTCACGATCCTGAGATCAAGACCTGAGCTTAATCAACTGAGCCATTCAGGCACCCCTGTCCTCCTTTTCTTCCAAGTGCTCATTGCCCTTACTTTTCTTCTATAGATAAGGGCTTAGAAGTCAGAAGATAAATTGAGAAAACTGTTGAAAGAATTTAAGTAAAAGACAAAAGGAGCCTAAAACATATGAGAGCAGTGGAACTGCAGAAGAGGGAAGAAAATGGGAACAATCCACAGAATTCAGTAGCAGAATGGACATGGGTCTTAAGGGAGCCAAGTTGCAGTTCCCCCCCGCACCCTCTCCCAGTAGTAGGTCTCTAATAAGGGGGTGGAGGGAATATGTACATACAGGTATACATACACACACACACATCCATTTACTATACATATTTTCTTTATTATTGTGTCTGCATATATATATATATACATATATATGAATATGCATGAACACAGATTATGTATATAGACAACTTCAAAACAGAGCAAAAGAGCAGGCCACATCTGGGAGACTGAGATTTGATGAAGTTTGACACAGAGGAACTCAGATACAGATTCATGGAAAACAAACTTCAAACAGAAATAAGCACCAGACGGGCTGATTTAGAAATAAAAAACAGTTTTCCCAACACAATGACCTGATAAACTCAATTCAGCAATAGACCGACCGAACAGATTGCTGTCAATATAATTGACTGAAGGCATGTGGAGAAGCAGCGCCATCTGGGGTGGTCCTTCTGGACCCCAGCTCCCACCTGGGTAGACAGAGGAGTTAGCTGTGTATCTTTTTCCTTTTGAAGAGTAGTTTTCATACTGTTTTGTGCATTAGGATTGCCTGGAAACTTCTTTCAAATGCAGAGTTTTAAGCCTGATGCTTGGATTTTCTTAGTAAACTTAAAGCAGGGTCCAATAATTTGCATTTCAACAGGCTCCCAGGGGTGCTGATGCTGCTGGCTCTTGGACTACACTTGGAGAACCAGAGCCCCAGGCTCTAAAGTTTACATGTGCTTCTGATTGCCCTTTATACTGGGGTTGAGGTCAGAATACCAGAGCAGCAGATCCCAGAAGGTGGTAACAGGAGAACTCCACAAAACACAAAGTAAAAACAGAAGGGGTTGGGAGCAAGAAGCCATGATTAGGATAACTAAACCTCTCAACTGAAAGATTAAAGATGTTCTTACATTCCTGGAAGTTCCTTGCTCACGTAACTTAATGGCAGCCTGCATTTTGGCTCATGCAGCCACTTGTCTGTGCAAACCTGTGGTCAGAAGTTACATCCTGTGAAAATGCACGTAGCAGAAATAACTATTCTCAGACACCGAGTAAATGTTTGCCAAACATCTAAAATGACTAATTTAGTCATTCATTGAAAAATATGAACAAACCATCAAACTTTCCAGGAACTTGAAAAAAAAAATTAACTACGTATCAGAGAAGCACTACAGATAAATAAGCAAAACCTTCCAACCTAGTGGAAAGAGAGAGAATGCAGAACACAAGGGTGATAGTCAAATAAGAATATTATAACCAGTATCTGCAGAGATTTCTAAAATAATGTAGCATCTCCAAGATAAGAGAATATATGGAAGGAGAAATCACAAAATAGGAAAGATTTTTGCGACATTAACGATGTATCTGTTGAGCTTTTGTAAGGAGCATGGAAGCTGCCCACCAGAACTACGTCCGAACAAGTAAAGATCTGAGCACACTGAGAAATCAACAACTTCCCTTGGATCTGTTAAAAAAAAAAAAAAAAAAAAAAGGAGAACACAGGGAAATCCATTGGTCCCAGGATTGGAGAGATAGATAGGCTAATATCTGGAGTCATGGCTCACAGGGCAGAGGTTCACAAGCTGAAACTTCCACAATTACTAGTGCCAGGATCCCAAACCTGCCCTGGAATTGATGAATTGCTAGAGGCTAAAAAATAAAATAAAATAAAAAATTGCTAGAGGCTTTGTGGGCCAAATCTGAGAGTTAAACACTCCAGGGGGTCCTGACAATGGCAAGGGATCCCACTATCCTAGGAGATTTACCTCCGGAAGATCAACCAGATTCCCACAGTATTAGAGAACTATCTCCTTGGGCTTCCAGCAGGGGGAGGGGAAAAGAAATCATTTTGAAATACACGGGAACATTCTATTCTCAACAAGGCCCAACCTCAAGGGGAACTAGACAACTAGAGCCCAACAAGCTGGGAGCTTAACTAATTGGGGAGGGGAAATACTGAAAGCCAGCCCACTCTAGTCACCTTGCCCAAATAAGGGAGAAGGAAAAAAAAAAAGGTAGGAAATAGTTGTTGAGTTTACAATCCAGAGTCTAAAGACTAAGACCTAATCACTATACTGCGTAACACTTTCCCTCCCTGAGCATACCTCACCCCCACGTTGCTACAGACCTATTGATGGAATGTGGACCATTTGAAATTGAGGTTCTTAAAGGTTAAAGATCACAGGCACTTTTCCTCCGACGCTGTGCTCTCCTGGGCTATACCCTAACAGTCACTGACTTCGTCTACCAAAATATGCAAAATTCTTAATTTCCAACCCCAATGACTCACGGAGCTCTAGGATGACCTGACATGTCCACTTACATGTCTCAAGTGCCCATCAAACTACAGGTTTTTTTTAACTGAAACCACCAACTTTACTTCCTCTCGTATCCCTTGACTAATAGGATGGCACAGTATAGGCCAGATATCCTGAATCATTTGGATTCTTTCATTTCCTTCCCTTCATTTATCACCAAGCCCTACTGATATTACAGCTTAGACTACTACCCGCTGCCACTATTGCTTCCTGGGATGGCTGAAATAGATCTCTAAGTGGTGGGCCCACGTTTTGCAGGTATACCTCCTGTGCATTTTCTTGGCTGCATTCTGTAGGATCTTTTAAAACAGAATTTATTATAATCATCTGCTTTCTCTCCCAGCTCAAATCAAAAACCTTCAATGGGATTCTCTGTTGCTTAAAAATGCTCTGCATGATCTATTACATACTAATATTTTAAACCTTATCTTATACCTGCAGCCCTCAAGGTTTTCAGTTTCTTCATTTCCTTTGCACACTGCAGCCTTGAATCGTCCAACCTCCATCAGTCATCCCACTTCTTTCATCTGTATATGTGTGTGCATGTGTGTGTACATACATGTGTATATGTGTATATACATATATTTTTTCTCTTTTATCTGTTTAGAAAAATACTAGATTATTTAAGCGTGAAGAAAATTACAAAAAGATGTGATGCCAGTGGTACCCATCATGCAAATATAATAAAGGTATCATTGTCAAAATTGTTACACATCACTTTTTCAAAAATCCAATATTTTAGATGCAATTAATGTTCTCTTTGAAATTTTTTCCAATTCCATTCTGCTCTTTCTTTCCCAAAAGGCACCGATGACCTAAAACTTGTGGTTATCCTATCCAGCCAAGTCCACAAATCCATATATATATTTATTATCTATTTATTTCTCTCACCCCACCCCTTCTTTCTGACTAAAACAGCAATATATTACAATGCGTTTTGCACTTTCCACTGTTACATAAAAGTCATCATATTATATTTATAATTCTGCAAGAAGTGTTAGATTTTGATATTCATAAATATCAATATGTGTAGAAAAGTGTATTCATTAACACTAGAAATATTCACCTTTCCTCTGTGGATGAAATACTTATTTTTTGCTTGCCTATTTTTGCTACTATAAACAATGCCACAGTAATATCCTGACATGTCTTTATGTGCATATATGTAACAGTTTCTCCCAAATATATGCTGAAAATTGATGGATAGTGCTGTATGCACAACTTCAACATTGCTAAATATCGGCAACTTGCTTTCCAGCCTAGCTGTAGGCACTTACGCTTAACACAATATTTAACTTTCCACCTCCTCGTACCCACAATATTGATGACGATGAAATGATAGCTAATATTTTCAATTGTACTTATCTGATTACTAGAGATTAAGTTTCTTTTCATCTGAGTGTTAACCATTTGAATTTCTTCTTCTTAAATTGGCTCTAGATGTCATTTGCCGATTTGATTTTTCTCTTTGTCTTATGGATGACACACATGTATTCCTTAAGATTTCTTGTAACTAACCCTGAGCTAGTCTGTAGGTTGCAAATACCTTCTCCCAAACAGTAGCCCATTTTAAAACTTAGTTCACTTAGTGAAGTATTTAGACATATAGAATCTTTAAAAATATAATGACGAATTTACCAACATTTAACATGTTAGTTCTTTGTTCTTGTTTCTCATTCAGGAAACCTTATCCTACCATGATATTCTCCATGTTTCTCTCTCAGTGTTCTAACGGTTTCTTTTTCATGTTTAGAGCACTAGTCCATGTGGAATTTACTCAGTGTGCAGGGCAAGGCGAGGATCTAATTTCACAGGTTTCCAAAACAAATTGTCAAATATCTGAAAGCAATTTATTAAATTATTAAACAGATCCAAGAAGGGCAGACTGGCCCATGGGCTAGCTGCCTATTTTTGTAAATAAAGCGTTCCTGGACACAGCCTTCGTTCTTTTACACACTGCATTTGGCTACTTTTGTGCTACAACAAGCAGAACTGGGTGGTTGTGACAAAGACAATTCCTAAAAGAGCCACTACCTGGGTCTTTCAGAAGAAACTTGCCAATCCCTCAAATAATCATTTCTTTCTTGTTTTATAAAACTGGAACTTGCTATACACCAAATTCTTTTTTCTTTTTTAATACACCAAATTCTGATAAAGGGTTTGCCTCTGGACTCCCTATTCAGTTCTGTTTGCCTATAAATCCACTGCCCTGCTAATATCACACTATTTAAATTATTATAGCTTTAAAACATATTTTGTTACCTGGGATAGCAATTTCTCTCCACTTACCTCCCACCTTTCTCTGCTACAACATTTTCATGACTGTTGTCACACATTTATTCACCTGTCTGAATGTAAGATCCACTCTGCTAAGCTCTGTGAAAAACACATCTAGATATTTATTTGCATTTGAGAAGACCCCGACATCTTTAAGATTTTGAGTCTTTTATCCATGAAATGAGATACATCTCTATTAATACAAGCCACCTGTTACATAGTTTGTAAAATATTAAAGTTTTTTCTATGATAGCTTTGCATAATAACATTGGTCGATTGATTCTTAGATATGTTCACATTCTCTTCTTTATATCTCCTACCTCTCATATTTTTTCCCATTTCTGTGCTGTATGATGGATAATTTTCTCAGATCCATCATTCAGTTCATTAAATCTCTCCTTAAATGTGCCTAATCTGCTATTTAACATTCACTGAGTTTTTTCATATCAGAGGCTACAATTTTATTTCTAAAAGTTTTATTTGATCCCTTTTAAAATATGGCTGTTCTTCTTACAGTTTCCATTTTTTTCTAATCCGTACTTTATCCTTTTAATCCTTTCAACACATTTACTTTATTATGCTTTTCAAATTACTCTAGTCACTCACATCATGGGTATTCTTAATTTCGAACTCTTTCTTAATGCTGATCCTCCCACGGGACTCTAATATGCTCTTTATTATGACAACGTTCCTATAGAATGGTTTTTAATTTTCTCCTGCCAAGTGCCTTGTGTTTATGCATGTGTGTATCTTTTGCGGTTGTTTGTGTTATTGGTTGGAATTATCTCATGGTAATTCCACCACGTTGAGGATTGTAGCAGGAGAGTGGTATTTAGATTAGGACTTCATGCACCAGGGTCCCTCACAGGAATCGTCTAGAATCCCAGGACAGAATCAAGCTTCTTTGTCACTTTGCTGTTTGTTGATCCCACCTTCTTTCCAGCTTCTCTGCCCCTTTCCACAGGCAAGTGGGCACATCTCTTCCAGCCTTGTAGATATTAAATCCCCAGGCTCAGTTCACCTCTGGCATTTTCCCAGGTCCTTCCTACATCCTTTCACAAGTAGGTTTTAAGACTCTGCTTTATTTCTGCCATAAGGGGATTCCACAGCTTTCTTTCGGCATCAGTCATATTTATATTATCGTCCTTGTTGTTATATCTAGCTCAACATTTTTTATGTACTTACAACAGAGTCCACATCCCTTCTGGCACTGTGGTGCTAGAAAAAAGGACTGCCAAGTAAATGGGACTTGTCCTTCAAACTTCAACTTTCTTAAGATCCCCTAACCCCACTCCCCAGCCTAGGCTAGAGGTTCTAGGACATGCTCTTTCTTACTGCACTGTTGCCACCTATTGTAAATAACCCTTCACACAAACTGGCTCTCCATGTCCACCCATCTCTCTTTCCTCAAGGAAATCTTACTTCAGAATCTTCCCTGGCCATCCCCACCACCGGAACCTGGCTGGTCAGGGAGACTTTTTCATTCAACAGTCTTCCCAACCTCGGATCTTGGACTTCACCCATGGATAAGTGAATCCCACTTTTGCTAGGTTTGTTCAGGTTTTCCACAGCAAAATATGCTGAATAAAAAGACTGAGGTAGTTTGGGCCAAGCTGTTCTATAGGAAAACAAAACCTACTCACAAAACATTCTGACGGTTTGTTATTCTACATTTGAAATACACAAATGACTGTTTCCCAGCATAAAAATATGGTTGAAAGATATTTCTATTTCACCACTAGATACTAGAAAAATGAACATTAATTTTACATACTCCCTATTAACAAGGTATCCTATTGAAAAATAGATCTTGCTAAATAAATATTTTAAAAACAGTTAAAATAGAAATTAATATTTAATAGAAATTTTATGGTAAAACCACAATTATGAGAATTATAACATATTCAGTTATTGACACATGAAGTGGACATAATAAATAAACAAATTGAATACAAATTTCTTAAGAGACACATATCTTTATTTGGAGGTCTTTATTCCAGTAAAAATAAACTATGTTCAGATACCCAAGAAAAATTTAAATACAAATAGATATTATACTGTAAGTGATACACAAAGCTCACACAAAAAAAGAAGTAAGTAGGAAAATTATGCAAAAACAATATAAAACAACACGGAATTAAAAGTAGAAAAATATCCCAAATACCATATTATTAGTACTTATTAATATCTGCATTAGTTAACATTATTAAATATTAACTAATATTTAATTTAGAAATTAAATATACATGATATGTCTTCTAAATAACTTGAATTATAAAGGAAACTAAAACTAAAATTGGAGATTTTTAAAATAAATACAATTAAGAATATTCTATAGGTGTCATCTATTGCTATTACAGGGAAAATAAATTCTTTAGTTCATTTACTAAAAAAAATTAGCAGAATATGTTTAGTACAAATAATGGTGTACAGGATTCTAGTACAGCATACTAAAAATAAACGTTCAAAATAAAATTTAAAAAACAAAAAGATAATATGAGATAATAAAACTAAGAGTCTCTAAGAAAGAAAACAGATGAAAGATAAAAATCTGGACTATCTGACAAAAAAAAATATATAAGAATAACATGAAAGCTAATGTAACTATAGACAGAAGTCTTTCAAAGGCAAATACTCTCTCTGTCAATGAGTTTGAAAATCATTTAAGATACAAGGGCATCTGAGTGGCTTAGTCAGGGAAGCGTCTGCCTTTGGCTCATGTCATGATTCCGGAGTCCTGGGATCAAGTCCCACATTGGGCTCCGTGCTCCACGGGGGCCCTGCCTCTCCCTCTGCCTGTTGCTCCCCCTGCTTGTGTGTGTGCGCTCTCTCTCTGTCAAATGAATAAAATCTTAAAGAAAGAAGGAAAGAAGGAAAGAAAGAAAGAAAGAAAGAAAGAAAGAAAGAAAGAAAGAAAGAGAAAAGAAACAAAAAGAAAAGAAAAGAGGCATGCCTGGTGACTCAGTGGTTGAGCGTCTGCCTTCAACTCAGGTTGTGACCCAGGGTCTGGGATCAAGTGCTGCACTGGGCTCCTTGCAGGGAGCCTGCTTTTCCCTCTGCCTGTGTCTCTGCCTTTCTCTGTGTCTCTCATGAATAAATAAATAGAATCTTTAAAAATAAAAAAAGAAAATCAATGAAGATACATATGTGTTTACATGGATATATAAAATACTTAAATGTAAGTATGTCTGTATATATAGAAAATCAATTGACGTACATAAACTATACATATAATGCATGTATATCAATAGGCATATTAACATATGATGTATATCAGTGTATATATTCAAGTTAACCAAGAAAACAAAAATATCAATCCTTATATATAAGTGCTAACCACCTAAAAATGTGCAAATTTGCTCCTTCATTGATAAAGTAGCAAAATTATATAATATTTTATGAAAGAAAAGTGAAGTACTATTTAAACTGGAACATTCAGAAGAGAAATTAGCAATCAAGGTTAGTGAAAGAAAAAACTATTAAAAATGTATAAATTCAAGAGAAACTTCATAAGCAAGAGAGACAGCACAGAACTGTGGAATGTTTTGATGACTTTTTTTTTGTACTTTAAAAGTACTGACAACAAAGACAGTGTGGTTTAAATAAAATAGTCAATGCCTCAGTAAAGGACTGACAATCAGCTCTGCCACTGACAGTTACTCTGGCACTAGCATTTCTATCTTAAATTAATGACAGTATTATTGGCTTTAACTTTGACAACGAAGTAAACAATAATTAGGGGCGGAGTCACAGGTGGCTGCTTAGCCTTATCCTGAGAGGTATATGGTGAGGAGTTTCAGAGTGATTTATGCCACAGAGGATAAGATACAGGAAAAAAGAATTTTCTTTTAAAAAATATAAAGAAATATCTTGAGCCTATATGCTTAAAATAAGTCTGGATGGAGAGAAAAAAACAAACCCCTCCAGCTAATTCAGGCCAGTGATATCTCATGAGTTGGTTCTCTCCATTACTCATCATTGCATTAGGGAGTAAATGCAGTCTGGGAGCAACAAAGACTTGAAAAGTATAGAAACACATTGGCTCCCGCCTTGGGATCTGAGCAGTGACAGCTGCCTAGTAGTTAATAACTTATTCCCACCCTTATTATAACCAGGGAGGTTGAACCCTCCTAATGGGGCTAGTGTGAGTTAACAACCAAAATGTGGAAAATAATGAAAATATGCTGGAGGATATGACTAAAAACCTGACTAAATAGACAGATTTGTTTTGGGAGGTGGGAGGAGGTACAGGTATGAAATGGGGAGCATTGAGGTAAGGCCCATCATGTCACCAAGAAAAGACAACTACTGCTTTACTCTGTAGAAGAGGTGGGAAAAAATGGATTCCCAGAACCATCTTGAGAAGGAGAGAATTGGAGAAATAAGTACCATATTGAAATTTTGTGAAGATTACTGGAAGTGGGCACAAATGATATAAAAATGCTCTTAGGGATAACAGAAAATAGATTGTAAGCAATTTCTACTGGTGGAAATGACAGACATTTCTAAAGACATGAATATCAGTTTGTAATGAAACGGTAATGATTTTAAAACATATCTTTAAGCTCTTTGACACTCATTACAACAAAAAATTCAGTTTTGTGTCTATCTTCCTGTTGACCGTGGATCAGTCTGAAGGGCAGCAGAAATGATTCTATGTGACATACTAAGTTAGTTTAGAAAAGATAGTACTGTTTTTGCTCCACTCTCTGTTGAAATATTTATTTTTAAGACTCAGCCACCATGTTGTGAGGAATCCCAAGCCACAAAGAGAGGTAGTATGTAGGTTATCTGGTCAATAGCTCCAGTTGATTTCCAAGATGAAAGCCAGCATCAAACAAAGAGACATGAGAGTGAATACATCCCCAGACTTTGATTTGGACCAAATGAGACAGCATGGAGCAGAAATAAAATGTTCCTACCAAACCCTGCCCAAATTATAAATTTGTGAATAAAATAAATGTTGCTATTCTTTTAAGCAATTACTTTTACAGGTGGCTTATTATAAGGAATAGATAATTAGGACAGTATCTTTTGTATATTCAGAGTTTATACAAATCAAAATTTAAATGACAAACTATGTTGAAAAATTGGCTAAGATGGAAAAGTAATTCATAAAAGAACATATACGAACAATACATGTACCCCCAAATAACCAATAATATTAGTTATTGGAGGAATTAAAATAAAATGACAAAGTGAAAATATTTACCCCTTATCAATATGACGACTTCAACTCTTCATGACAAACAGGCTCTCAAATAGAGATAGTGATCCAAAAAATGACAAAATAAATGATACATCAGATATCTTTATTACCATGTAAAATATGCATGAAATACTGTTAAATCCAAAAATCACAACGCTAATAGAAGAAATCTCATTCTTTGATTAGTAAATCATATGTCTATAAATACCCAGGGAGTTGGTTGAAAGTATAAGATTAAGACAAGAAATTAGATTTTTAGTCTCTATACTTTTGTATTTATTTTCAAAGATTATGCATTACTTTCATGATAAGAAAGAAACTAGTTATTTATTGAAGTCCTACTCCATTAAAGACTGTGGATGCTTTTGAACTGGTGCAGAGTTGAGGGTTTTCAGACATCGATGTGTATCCATGTTGTGCTGTTACCAATAGAGGACATGCCCCAACCATATGAGATTGTTCTTGCAACTCATACAAGCAATAAAGTGAAAAGACAATCCACAGAATGGGAAAAAATATTTGCAAATCGTGTATCTGATGAAGAAATTGTATCCAGAGTGTATAAGAATGCCTACCACTCAATAATAAAAAGACAATTCAAGTTAAACACTTATAACAGGTTTGACTAGACATTTCTCTAAAGAAAATATACAAATGGGGATTTGCACATGAAATAACACTCAATGCCATTATTCATCAGGGAAATGCAAATCACGACCACAATGAGATACCACTTTGCATCCATTAGGACGACTATAATCAACAAGATGGAATCAACAATTACTGGAATTCCCTTTCATTGCTAGCAGGAATTTGAAATGGAGCAGGCACTTTGAAAAGCAGTTTGGTAGTTTCACAAAATGTTAAATATAGCCACCATATCACCAGGCAATTCCACTCTAGAAAAGAAATGAAAATGCACAAAAACGTGTTTGTACATGTTCAGAGCATTATTCATAACAGCCAAAAATTTGAAACAACTCAAATGTCCATTAACTGATGAATAGATGAACAAAATGTGATATACCCATAGGATGGAATATTAATGGATCATAAAAAGGAATGAAGTCCTGATATATATGCTACAACATGAATAAACCTTGAAAACATTATGCTAAGCAAGAATGCCCATCACAAAAGACCAATATTACATGATTCTACTCATATAAAGCGCCCAGAAGAGGCAAATCTTTACAGACAGAAAGTAGATTAGTGATTGCCTGGGATTGGAGGTGTGGCGACTGATGAGTACATGGGTACAGTTCCTTTTTGGCATGGCAAAAATGTTCCAACTTTATATTGTGGTGATATATGCACAACTCTGCAAATACGTTAAAAACCACTGCATTGTACAACTTAAATGGGTGAATTGTATGATATAGGAATTATGTCTCAATAAATATTTTTTCTTTTCCTTTTTTTAAATAAAAGAATTATAAGCCATATCCTGATCAAGATATTCAGTGCCTTATGAATTCACAATAATAGCTAGACCCACCCACAATAGCTCATCTAGCACAAGGTAGTAAAGATTCAAATATTTCCATGCACAAATGAATTCGTAAAGAATAGTAGGCCTCTACTATAGGAGGAAGTAAGGAAGGACAATCCTAGATCTTGGTTGTGGAAGCTAGTAGATTTAATCTCCACCACACTCTCCCATTGTCAAGCCATTCTACATTATATAATCATCTAATTCAATCCAGTAGTATTCAGTGTATAAATAAACAAAACTAGACTGAAATTATTTGTCAAGTCACAAAAGGCCAGGAATACCTACAACTAGAGGACCGTTACTTATGATCTATAGGACTAAACACTACTTAGGATCTATAGAACACAACACATGCTGCACTACTACTGCTAAAAAAGAATGGATTTTTCAGGAAATTCAGGAAGTTCCAGGTTTTACCTGGGAACTTAACAGAAATGTAAATTCTCAGGCCTCCTGAGACATACAAGATCAGATTCTTTGAGGGTAAAGCTCAGTAATCTGTGTTTGAACAAGCCTCCCAAGTAATTGCAGTAGGCTCTGAAGTTATAGAACACTCATATGAACACAGTCAAAATCTAGAACACTTCTTTACAAAATGAGATATCTAAAAATATCCTACTGTCTTTTACATATGTTAGACTTCATGGTACCTTTCCAAGGAAGAGCACCTTTTTCTAAAGTAACAAACCATGTATAAAGACAATTTTCCATTGATGTTTGTGAGCGATTTTAATTAAGGAAGCTATAAAGTACAAAGAAAATTCAGTGTATCTCCTCATTTATATGAAGAACTGACACAGTTCTGGGTGTTCAGATTCATGGAACTAGTGTGCCTCCCCCCCTTCTCAAAAGTGAGAGACTTATCCAAGGATTTTAAGCCTGGGCCTGGGAATTAGGCACAATATACTGATGCCAAAAGCTTCAAGCCTCCATGTTAGAAGCATGTTGTCTTTTAGGTTTCTAAGGAAACAGAAATTTTAGGCTTGAAATTTGACTTGGGCTGGATTGAATTCGAAAACTCATCAGGATCTCAACCCAGAGACAGGAACAGAAAATGACTCAGATTAAAAATAATGTATCTGCTTTGGCCACCAAAGGAGAAGACACAATCATAGTCAAGAGCAACAATTAAAAAAAAAAAAAAAAAAAGAGCAACAATTTGCCAAGTACACAAATTCTCTCAATTATATTGTATCGTTTTGAAGAATGAATTATTTCCAGTCACTACTGCCATATATGAATTAACTGGAAGCAGAGAAGCTGATTCCCAGCATTTAAAATGGTGTGCCTCAGAGAGATTGAAATGCACAGTTGAAAATATTTTTGAAAGCCCACACAATATCTCAGGCAGTACTGCAGTTTCTAAGTAACTTAGTTGATTCTAGGGCCAGTATGTGTGCTCACAAATACACGATACTTGCCAAGGTATAGCATATATACATATTGTAAGAGACTGGATATAGATTATATCAAGAGTTTCCCACATAAGAATGAAATCTAAATCGAAGAGAAAACAAGAAGTACCCTGGAGCCTTGTATTTTTTTTAAAAGTAATAAAGTCAGCCAAATAACACATCTCAATTAAAAAAAAGCAAATAATCCTAGCTAACTGTGCCAAATATGGCTGAGCATAAAACAAAAGGAGATTGAACCCTCAGGTATCAGCATAGATCATTAGTAAATTTATCCTGTGGTTTTTAAGAAAGAAAAAGAACTCAGGATTTAGAATATTTTATCTTTTTATTTTTTTTTAAAGAAAAATCTCCATTTAACGTAGCATTGATCACTTTTATTGAGTTGTTTTTAAAGGTTCCTCCATTAGTTATGAAAGTATACAAGTTGTTACACATATTTCTAAACTACTAGGCTTCATTTTATTTTGTAGAAAATTTTTAGGTTTACAGAAAAAATAGAGCAGAAAGTTCTGGTATATAGCCTCCCTCTCCCTCCACTCACAGTTTTTTTTTTTTTCCTCCCAATTATTACCATCATTCATTGATGTGGTACATTTGTTAACAAATGATGAACCAATACAGTGATGAACACTATTTACTAAAGTCCATAGTTTAAAGAGTGTTTGGAAAACATTCTGTGTGTTTTGACCTATGTTTAATGACACTTGTCCGTCATTTCTGCATCATTCAGAGCAGCTTCACTATCTTAAAAATCCTCCATCTATTCATCTCTCACTCCTCACCTGACCCGCTGGCAACCACAGAACCTTTACCTATCTCCTTAATTTTGCCTTTTCCAGAATGTCATATATATGGAATCATGAAGTACGTAGCCTTTTCAGATTGGCTCCTTTCACTTAGCAATATGCTTTTAAGATTAATCCATTTCCTTTTATAGCTTGATAGCTCATTTCTTTTTATCTCTGAATAATATTCCATTTATGAATGCACCCAAATTTGTTTTTCCGTTTACCTATTCAAGAACAACTTGGTTGTTTCCAATTTTTGGCAAGTAAGAATAAAGCTTCTGTACACATTCACATGCAGGGTTGTTTTTTTTTTATATTTATTTATTTATTCATGACAGGCATACAGAGAGAGAGGCAGAGACATAGAGAGAGGGAGAAGCAGGCTCCCTGCAGGGAGCCCAATATGAGACTCGATCCTGTATCCCAGGATCACGCCCTGAGCTGAAGGCAGATGCTCAACCGTTGAGCCACCCAGGCATCCCTCACATGCAGGTTTTATAGGGACTCTTCACTAGCTATGAAAGCATGTAAATTATATTTTAATCATCATACATTTTGAAGAAAAAAAAAAGAAGTTTTCCTTGTATCCCAAAGTATCATAGTTATTCTTGTCCATACCAGATCTATGAAACTTGGTCCTGCAGTAGGAATTGGGACTAAAAGGAGGAAAAAAAAGAATCGCAGAAGCTCATTATTAATAGGAACATTGATGGTCCTCTGGGTGAGTTCCTTTGTCCTTGAGCCCATGCCTGGATTCTCCTACATATCTCTTTTATTCATACAGCTTCTGCTGACCAAACTTTTCTAGTTTGGCATGCTCTGAATTTTAAAAATATTACTTTTTTTTGGATTGCACCATCCAAATTTCTGTTTCTTAGGACTACACAAGAATAGTAGATTTAATCATCTTCCTGGCAGCCTGGAGAGTTTTGAAGACATTTTTACATTTTACCAGTTTCTTCAAACTTTCTTCTTAGGATATATTTCTGAGTCTTTTCATCAGCAGGATCCATTCATGATTCTAGTTCAAGTATATCTGTTTTCCACACTATTTCTACCTAAATGAAAGATACTGATAAGTCATCCTACAGATTAAACAACGTACAATGATAAAATTTCATGGGTTTTTTTTTTTTTGCATTGTTTTTAATGCCAAAATCAAGCTATGATATGACACAACAAACCCATTGTTTATATGTTTGTTATTTGCATTGTCTAGCAAAAAGATGGACAAATGCAGACATACTCTTAAAACCTTTGCAAAATGGGCAGCCGGGGTGGCTCAGTGGTTTAGTGCCACCTTCAGCCCAGGGCATGATCCTAGAGTCCTGGGATCGAGTCCCATGTCGGACTCCTTGCATGGAGCCTGCTTCTCCCTCTGCCTGGGTCTGTGCCTCTGTGTGTGTGTGTGTGTGTGTGTGTGTGTGTGTGTGTCTCATGAATAAATAAATAAAATCTTAAAAAAAAAAAAAAACCTTTGCAAAAAACCTGTAAGAACGCTATTTAAATTCAAGGATGGGGCTAAAATAGGATATTTGTCCTTTGAATTATTAACAAAATTGTAAAATTCCATACTAAATTCCTTTGGTGAAAGATAAAGAAATCACAAAGTTCAAAAAAGTAAAAATAAAAATAAACCTAAGCAGATATGAGGTGGATAAAAATCACAACTACTGTATTAATTACAATGGATTCAGTAGATCCCAGGTTGAAAATAGCAGGAGAGTGAATTGGTATATTAGAATAAAAGTTCTAGAAATTCTTCCAATTAAAAATTTTAAAAATTTTAGATGCAGGTTGAGCATCTGCCTTCGGCTCAGGGCATCATCCCCGGAGTCCTGGGATCAAGTCCCATAGTGGGGTCCTTGCAGGAAGCCTGCTTCTCCCTCTGCCTGTCTCTCTCTCTCTCTTTCTCTGTGTCTTTCATGAATAAATAAATGAAATCTTTAAAAAAAATAAAAGAAATCTACCAACCAGAATAAGTAATACATAAGAAAATGTTGAGAAAAATTAGAGAAAAATAAAGAAACATTCCCTGACCTAAGATCAAAGGACACACTTACTTAATAGTGAAATTACTGAACAGGAAAAGTTTCACTACATGTACACTACACACAATTTTTTAAATTAAATGCAAAATAAGTAAAATAATTCCAGAAGTATCTAAAAAGGAAAATCATAAAATTTACACATAAAATAGCATCAGCTACCATCAAACTCCTCTGCAGTGCAATAACAAAATTCATGAAAATGTACAGAAAAAAGAAGAAAAGTTTACACAAAAGAAAGACAGCAACAGAGACATGAAACAGAGACATAATAGACATGAAAACAAAGAGGAAAGAAAAGGATATTGAAGAGAATCAACAAAGCCAAAGAGCGGTTATTTGAAAAGAGGAACAGAATTGATAAATCTCAGGCAAGCTGAATCAAGGAAGTGCACAAAAAAGCCTGAATAATAAATATCAGAAATTCTAGATTCTAAAGACATTAGAATGATAATGAGATCATTCTATGCAACAACTTATGCCAATAAATATGAAAATTTAGATTAAATGAACTAATTTCTAGACAGAAACACAGTTTACCACAATCAATACAAGAAGCAGAGTATCTTAATAGTCATAAATTTATGAAATAAAAATAATCTGTAATTTAAAATGTTCACATACATGTACATGAGCACACACACACCAGCACACAAATCACATCAAGAACCAACTGACCTTCCACGTGAATCATAAGTCTAAACTTTCATAGGAAAAAATGCAACCAATTTTACACATTTTTTCCAGATAATTTTTTAATTTAAATTCAATTTGCCAACATATAGTATAACACCCAGGGCTCATCCCCTCATGTACCCTCCTCATTGCCCATCACCCATTCATCCCATCTCCCCACCTACCTCCCCGAATGCAGCCCTTTGTTTGTTTCTCAGAGTTAAGAGTCTTTCGTGGTTTGTCTTCCTCTCTAATTTTTCCCCACTCCGTTTCCCCCCTCCTTCCATTATGGTCCCTTTCACTGTTTCTTGTATTCTACATCAGAGTGAAACCATATGATGATTGCCTGTCTTTCTCTGACTGACTTATTTCACTCAGCATAATACCCTCCAATTCCATCATGTCAGTGTAAATGGTAGATATCCATCCTTTCTGATGGCTGAGTATTACTCCATTATACACACACACACACACACACACACACACACACACACATCTTCTTTCCAGACAATTTTTCTCAAAAAGAAAAGAAATCTTTGCCAATTTTACTATTCTAGTCTTGATTTTAAAGAACCATTGATAGTTAAGTACATTTTTAAGGATATAAAATCAGAGGTCAACTTCTCCCAAAATCATACACGAAAATCCTCATTAAACACCTTAAAAAAATCAAAGGTAACCATGTTTAAAACTGATAATACAGTTGACCTTGAACAACTGCAGGGATTAGAGGCATCAACCCCCTTACACAGTTGAAAATCCATGTATAATTTTGACTTCCCCAAAACTTAACTACTAATAGCCTACTATTGCCTAGAAGTCTTATCAACAATACGAACAGTTGATTAACACATATTTTGTATGTTAAGTGTATTATATACTGTATTCTTTTAAGAAACTAAGCTAGAGAAAAGAAAACTTTATTAAGAAAATTTAAAAATACATCTATAGTACCATACTGTATTTATTTTTAAAAATCCATGTGTAAGTGGATCTGTGCAATTCGAACTCATGTTGTTCAAAAAACAACTACATTTCACTACCAAATAGAAATGATTCAAGAAATGCAAGGTTGGTTCAATATTTTAAAATCAATCAGTGTATTCTTCATGTTGAGGAAAAATATATCATAATATAATAGGTATTATAATAATGTTACATATCATTATCACATAGCAATAATATAGTATTTCTGGGCATATCTTTCCTTATAATAATGCCACACTATCTTAACACATTCACAATATTCTAAATCTGGGTTATAGTTCATGTAAAGCCTTTACAAAATGTATTTAAGTTTGTTTGGCTTACCCAGGTCATTTAGATTTCCATATAAATTTTTGACATAGTTTGTCGATATGTTTTTTAAAAAGCATGCTACAATTTTGACGGGATTGCACTAAACTTATAGATAAATTTAGAAAGGATCGACATCTTAACAATACTGAGTTTTGCAATCCATAACTAATTTCACTCAGTACCATTTTTGGGGGTTTCCAGTGTAGAAATTTTGCTCATGTTACTTGAGAGTTTAGTGCATTTCAATATAGAGTTTTTGTACCTTTATTTCTAGATGTTATTTGAGTCCTATTAACAATTGACTTCTATGCTGTCAATACTCTATGGATATTATTGATAACTACTGACACATGCAGTAGCATGAATCATCTCGAAACATTGTTGAGGGGCATCTGGGTGGTTCAGGGGTTGAGCATCTGCCTTTGGATCAGGGCATGACCCCAGAGTCCTGAGATCGAGTCCCACATCAGGCTCCTACAGGGAGCCTGCTTCTTCCTCTGCCTATGTCTCTGGCTCTCTCTCTCTGTCTCTCATGAATGAATAAATAAAATCTTAAAAAACAACATTTTGTTGAATGTAATGAGTCAGATACAAAAAAGTAAATAATGTAATAAATAAGGATCACTTACCTAAAATTTAAAACAGGCAAAACTAATATATAGGGATAGAATTCAGAATAGTGGCTTGTCACTAGGGATGAAGATAAATTACCAGAATGGGCCCCATGACAATTTTCTTGAATGATAGAAATTCCTTATATTTCAATCTGGATCATGATCACATGGTTGAATACATGTGCAAAACAGAATAGAGCTATTCACTTAAAATGCGGACACTTGACTGTATGCAATTATAAAACACTTTTTTAGAGTTAGGTATATTATTTTAAGCCACACAAATGACATTGGGACAAGTTTCAAATGTAAAAATAATGTAAAAAAAACTCTAGAGGATGTAAATTACCGGACACCTGTCCCTGAAATACTCAAATCCCGCCTTCAATACAAGAATCTTTTTCTCTAGTTCTCCAAGGGAAAAAAAATATGCATAGAAACAGGAAAGCAAAGGAACTGGGTATTGGCTTTGAACCCAAACTGCAACTTAGAACTCGATGAAACTAGTCTGGATTCCAAAGCCTCTTTTCATCTAAATTGTATATCCTGATACTGATTTGAACTAAATATCTGGTCAAATCAACTTCACCTCCAAGCCCAGTTCAACTGTAGACATTTCTCTGCAATCCAAGGAAAAGCTAAATCATATAAACTGGGCAGAGAAATGATCCAGGATGGGTAAAACAAGAACAAGACAGTTTGCCCTAATGCTTCGAGGAAACAGGTTAAAGCTGCCTGCCTTCCACCCTTCTTAAGGAGTCACTGATAGGGCTAGTGAGCTCCCATGGGAACTATGTCTAAGCCCACTTCAGTCAAGTCACCAGGTGAGAGTGATCCTTTGTAAAGGTGCAAACACATTCATAGCTTCATCCAAGACTGAGCAATCTCTTGCAAAGGTACAAACACTTTAAGTAGCTTCATCCAGGACTGGGGCCAATGAAAAGTCCTTGGATTTGGTAAATTTTTAGCTGCACTCCTCCTCAGAGGGGAGAAGTGAAGGGAAGTTGGGTAGTGTTGAATGAGCCTATGAGTTGCCTCTACCTAAGAGTTCAGTAGTAATAAATTCCATGACTTCTGATCTTTGTTTAGCTAAGAAAACTTCCAGTTTCTCTGCATAAAAGGAAGATAACATCAAACACAAAGGTTGGTTGTAAGAAGTATGTGCAATGTATGTAAATTCCTAAGAGCCACTCTTGAGATGTAGTAGGTGGCAGGAAAATGTTAGTTCCTTTCCCACTTTTGGTAACTACCATTTAGATCAAAAACTCTGTGTGTGAGCATTTCTACATAGTTCACTATATATCATAGTGCCTGATGCATTGCCTGATGTATAAGAGGTGCCAAATGAATACTTAGTAGAGGAATAAATACCAAGCACTGAGTTAATCACTGTGAGGGGACATGTAAAATGTGGTTGTTGCAGCTGATTATTTTATTGTATACTAAGAGACAGACACACACACACATGCCTAAATAACAAATGAAATATATTCTACAAAGTACTATGCAGTCAGGAAAGAAAGAAAGAAAAGAAGGAAGGAAGGAAGGAAGGAAGGAAGGAAGGAAGGAAGGAAGGAAGGAAGGAAAGGAAAGAAGAAAGAAAGAAAGAAAAAAAAGAAAAGAAAAAGAAAGAAAGAAAGAAAGAGAAAGAAAGAAAGAAAGAGAGAGAGAAAGAGAGAAAGAAGAAAAGAAAAAGAAAATCTAATACCATCAATGAGGAGTTAATTAGGGTCATCATAGGATGAATGAGTCAGATTTTACTATCGTGTGCCATACCATCCAAAACGGAGGACTTACTTGAGCAAAGATATAATCTTTAGGAGACCCAGCTGAGGGGACAGCTTGGAGCTGGTAATCTGTGAGTACAAAACAACATTTTACATAATATGAAATGCACCCCTAATCAGCCACCATTCCGTGGTGTTTTGTTCCCTATAGGCAGTCATATATGGGTGCCAGACCTAAGGCACTACCGGCAGTGCTTACTATCACTCCTATGGGCTTGCTCAGGAAATTCATGCTTGACCGCTTCAAACTCTACACTCTGCATTCTGAAAGTCCTGGGTCCTGGAAGAGAAATGGTTCCACCAGGGGCACAGCAAAATCCCATAAACTAAGTTACAGTTGCCACTGCTTCAGGCTTCTTTTGCCAAGAGACCAGCAGGGCAGGAAAGAAGTCATCATCCTGGCAGATGTAATTTACCCTGATCATCAGGAGGAGACAGGCCTTCTAGTACACGCTGGGGAAGGGAAAAATACATTAGGCAATTAGCAGGTCCACTGGAGACATCTCTTGGTACTTCCCTGCCTGACTTTGATGGTAAATAGACAAATGCAACAGTCTAATAAGATTACAGCGCCCAGGAGATCAGTCCTCTCAGGAGTGAAGTTCTGAGTTACTAGATCAGGCTAGCCACCAGAGATTCATTGTCAAGGGAGAGGAGAATCTAGATGCGCAGCAAATATAACATGAGCAGAGGAGCTCTAATGCTGCACCCCCAACATCAACTGCAGTGATGGGGACTGTAGTTCATTACACCAAACTTCTTTTAGGTTTCCCCAGATGACCTGTTCTCAGATGCGGTGAACATATCACGTAATACAAGTGGAACCAAGTGGCACAAACAATGGACTGTTGCAGTTGTCATGGTGTCTCCTACAGGACCAAGACACTCCTTCCTCCAGCTGCCAGTAGTGTTGGCTGCTGAAATTATCTATGGCCAGAGAGAGTTGCCTCAATCAAGGTTAATCTTTCCCCAAAGGCAGCCCATATCCAGTGCCTCAATTCAAGACAACTACGAAATTTAGATGAACTCCAAACCTCTCTCTGGAATCAGCTGAAGATTTTCTTCAGACTGCTTCACAGTCCAACTTTTCCCTCTGCCCACTTATCCTTCCTTCAGTCCCTCCCAGGTATGGTTCCCAAGAGTACTACTCAACAAAACTGACTGCATGCAATCTCCACCTCAAAATCTGTGCAGAGAAGCCAACCTAAGAAATATTTGTTGCCGGATTCCATTGAGAAACTCTAACACTGGTGTGCCTGAAAATAAACATCTACAGATCTTTCCATAAGTTCTTATTATTATGCTGATATTTAGAATATCATCAGTCACTTACATACGCCAAGCACTTAATAATATATCATTAAAAGAGCTAATTCATACATCATGGATATAATGTTTTGGGTTCATATTTGTGTGTAAAAGTCAGTAATTGCAAAAGTTAAGCTTCTTGCAATAAAATTAATTTGGTCATGTCAGCCACAAGGTATGGATTAGAAACTGTACATGAAATACTAATCAACTATTCAATAACCTCACAATTTCTCATGTACGTTTGTAACAATTTAGAGATAACTGGGCACAATATAGTCCATTATGAATTACCTTGTACAATAAGTCTCAATAAGGTAATTTTTGTTGATGGCTTTAGTCTTTTTATCTAAGATGATTCAACAAACTCATATAAGCAAATTGTTGTTGTGAGTATCTTACAATTTTATATTCTTTATTCTCTAAAGTCCAATGCTCATCCTTCTGCAATCCTTGATGGAATGACTATTATATTTCACCCAACAGAAAACAAATTCATGCAGACATTTGTCTCTCTCTCATTTTCCATATCCCATCATCAATTCCTTCAATCTTCCTCTTTAATGTGTCTCAAATCCTTTTATCTTTCTCCATTCCTATTGCCATAACATGAATTCTTATCTTTATTCTTTGAGCACATTTGCACTAACACCAGTCCCCTCTGTGAGTTTTACAAATAACCAATGACAGCACCCTATAGCTTCCATACACATCCATTATTCTACTCTTCTGATTCTGCAATGGTATCAGAATAGTATTTCTAAATCACCAATCTCAATGGTTAGCTCTCTTACTTAAAAGTCTTTATTGTATTTATGTTAGGATAAATTCTTTATCATGGAATAAATGATCTATCTTGTAACCTCTTCTCCTAGCTTCTATGTACTATTTCTGTTTAAGTTATCCTTAATACTTATACCTTTTCTAGGTGGTGCACACTCCTTTATACTCTCACATATTTCGTTTCCTCTTTCTCACCTCCTATACTCTTGATGACTTTGTATACATCCATTTTTTAATCAATCCATGTATCATCTCCTAGGTGTACCCCACCCTATGTCACTTTCTCTCTATAAACCTGTCAATAGTTGGTTGTCCTTGTTACCATGTTGCCCTATACCTAATGTAATGATTTGCAACCATGTATTTACTTCTCTTCCTTTTTATTGAATTCAGACACACAAGCCTTATCTTTAATAACTTCTATCTCAGAGTCTAGCCTAGTTTCCGAATATTGTTGATACCCAAAAGTTAGGACTTGAATTGAATTGAATTGAACTAAACGAAGTAGAAGCTTTTAGGATTATTAACAATAGCCCAATAACCATATGGGAAATTTCTCTTTTCTAAATTTCATGTTCAAAAAATGATTTTAGTTTTTAGTGTACCTCTTTTGAGACCCCTTGAAGCAGATGAAGACACAGTCATAGATGAGCGTCTCAAATTTTGCTCAGTAGGCTGATGACTCCATTCTTTTCATTCTACAGGTTGGTCATGTTTTAACTCTGAGGTAGAGGTGGGGCTCTGAACACGGTAAACATCAATAATTCATCCAGAGTCAAAAATATTAGAAAAGATGTTAACCTTACTGCTATGGAGTTGTTTATTTTCCCCCAAAAAACCTCAACACCGATTCTTATTATTCCTTCAGTCTCTTGGGAGAAGGTTCATATGGAGATCCATGTTTCAGTTAGGAAAATATTCAGAGATTTTTTTCCCCTATACTATTGACCTCAGGTTAATCATTCGAATATTGTTTAACTCATTGACTACAATAATTCACATAAAAGACAAAGTTAAATAATATTTTAAAGAAATACATAATATAGTGTTAGGATAAAGCTTCATCTATGCATATTGCAGTACACTAATACAAATGTTTTTTTTTTCAAATGATGAGTTCTTTGTTTATATTGCAATGAAGAGTAGTTCCTCTTTTGTATTTATTACTTTTCACATAAGCACGAGCAGATCATATAGATGGAAAGCAGTGATTGGAAGTACTCAGCAATAAAAAGAACCAGAATAAATAAGGACTTTTTACAACAACCAGAATCTCTAAAGAATCTTCAAATTAGGGCAGCCCAGGTGGCTCAGCACTTTAGCGCCGCCTTCAGTCCAGGGCATGATCCTGGAGACCCAGAATCGAATCCCACATCAGGCTTCCTGCATGGAGCCTGCTTCTCCCTCTGCCCTTGTGCCTCTGTGTGTGTGTGTGTGTGTGTGTGTGTGTGTGTGTGTGTGTCTCATGAATAAATAAATAAATAAAAACCTTAAAAAAAACAAATGTTATTAGAGAGCCATTTAAAAAAAAAGAATCTTCCATTAAAAAAAATAAAAAAATAAAAAAAAGAATCTTCAAATTACACAACAATGGGTAAACACACACACAGACACACACATACACAAAAACATACAAGAAGAAATGAGCTTTCCACCTATTAAGTGGGAAGAATTGATTTAATAAGAAAATAAGATACAATATTCTTCCACTTTAATACGTTTATCAAATATCCTCTACATCTCTTATTCTTAAACCTTTTCTCTTCTGAAAGATTAAAAGATCATGAAAGCAGAGTGTGGAATGGTGGCTACCAGGGTTGGGAGGTAGCAGGGTGGGAGAAATGTGGAGATGTTGGTCAAGAGATACAACATTTCAATTATACAAGATGAATAAGTTCTGTAGATCTAATGTACAACAATGTGACTATAATTAATGATATTGTATTGCATCCTTGAAATATGCTAAGAGGATAGATCTTAAGCCTTAAGTGTTCTCACTATACAAAAAAGAAAGAAAAAGAGAAAGAGGTAACTATGTGAGATGATGGTTATGTAAATTAGCTGGTTGTGGTGATTATTTCATAATGTATATGCATATCAAATCATCAAGTTGTGCAGCCTAAATATATACAATTTTTAACTGTCAATTATATCTCAATAAATCTGGGGAGAAAAAAAAAAAGTAAATGAAGCCAAGTAAATCCACATCGCCAATCTTGGAAAATCAATTCAAGACATGTGACCAAAAGTAGATTTGCCTCTAGATTTTATCTTTTGCTGCTTTTTCTTCCCCAATCATTTTTATCCTTTGCTAAGAAACTGAGCTTTGTAGATTTGTCAGTACTATCCATGTTATTCTTCCTCAGACCCAGCCTCCTTCTGAATTTCAACATCAAATACCAACTCTCTGACATCTGCTATTCTATATCCCATCACCAATGTTCATATAATCTATTTGTAAGAAAATAGCAATAATCAGGCGCAGCAAATCTGAGGTAGTATTAAATAACCTTGAAATTAATTTAATTTTCATATTCAAAATGTGTGAAAGTGATAGATTCTCTCTTTGGCCAAACTTTGGTCAGGCTCCTCTGAGCCTCTTCCCAAAGGCATAAATTTTGCCCTGTGACAATTGCAAACTCTCATCACAAAAGATTTCATCAACCCCTGAAACTAAAGACTTGAACAAACACTAGCATTATTTCTACCAGCTCAAGGCTGTGTCCCAGGGATGACCCAGATCCTGGCTGGGAGAGCTCAAGGCTGCCCAAAGAATTTATTGTTTGTTTCAATCCAAACTGCAAATATGTAACCTAAGCAAAACCTGCCTTACCTTGCAGTTCTCAAAAAGCAGACTCTTCCCAGTTTTTGTAGTATTCTGCTCCACTGACTGCCCAAGAACCCACTCAGCCCTCCTCTCTAATTTCTCATTCTCCCCTTAAAACTCCCAGTCATCTCTGCCTGGGCTAGAGTCAGGCTCAATTTATACCTCAGGTTCTCTCCCCTACTGCAGTAGCCTGAATGAAATCTGTCTTGTCATATTTAACAAAAATGTGACTCTCTTTGACAGAAGTAGTTGCTCCAGAGCAAACTGGCAAGGCAATGGGGCAGCCGAGCAGTAAGGAGAGCTCCCAAAACGTATGTATTGAAACACAGTTGGAAGAGCCCTAAACCAGAATTATTAAGGCTTGGAGAGGTATTGCCTGCCAGTCATGGAGGTAGGGGAGGAAACTGGAATAATGACACCAAAACTCAGAAAAATGCCAAAGTGTGAGCTTGAGTTTAGTATGTAGAGATGAGTTCATTCAGAGTAGGCAGTTCTGGAATAGATTTTCCAGCACCTGGAGATAGATTTTATGAAACTGGACCATTCCCTTAATGTTGATACAACTGTTATTTGTCTGAATATTTTGCTTCTAATGTGGTGTGTGTGGTGTGTGTATATATGGGATATTATATATGTATATGTATATTATATATATATATACACAATGGAATATTACTCAGTCATCAGAAAGGACAAATACCCATTATTTGCTTCAACATGGATAGAACTGGAGGGTAATATGCTGACTGAAGTCAGTTGGAGAAGGACAATCATCATATGGTCTCACTCATACACGGAATATAAGAAATAGTGAAAGGGATTATGAGGGAAAGGAGGAGAACTGAGTGGGAAAAATTAGAGAAGGAGACAAACCATGAAGACTTCTAACCCTGAGAAATGAACAAGGGGTAGTGGAAGGGGAGGTGGGTGGGGGATGGGGTGACTGGGTGATAGGCACTGAGGGGGGCACTTGATGGGATGAGCACTGGGTGCTATACTATATGTTGGCAAATGGAATTTAAATTAAAAATTAAAAAAAGAATATGCTGCATCTAATACAAGAATATAATTTTGATTTAATGATTTGATTATATTTTATTTTGAATTAGTATCTGAATATTTATAAATGATTGTTTTTCCCCTTTTTAAAAAACATGATATACTTTTGGTGCAAAAGGAGAGGGATCACTTCTTTCTCTATATTATAGAAAAATTTACATAAGAATGACCTGTTTATTGCTGATATGTAGAATTTGCCCTAAAAGTCTGAATCCAGATTTTTATGGCAATATTTTTAAAGAAATATTTTAACTTCTTCATAATTTATTTTTATTTTTTTAACTTCTTCATAATTTGATAAGATTTTGACCATCTCTTGAATCTATTGGGATCGAGGAGCCTGGAGAATCTTCTCAGTTTTGCCAAATTCTGTATGTATTTTATCATATCAAAGAATCATATTTTGGATATATCAAGTTCAACTCCACTTGTTTTCTTACATTTATTACCTATATTTTTATCTGTATGAATTACTTTTGTCTTACCTTGGGTTTATTTTAACCTTCTCTTTTATGATCTCTTGAATTAAATATTTAATTTATTTACTTTAACATCTTTGATTTAATAATAAGAACGTCAAGCTATGTTTTTGCCTCAGAGTACAACTTTGACCATATGCCTAAAGTCATGTCATGTTATTATAAAGTTATTGTTCTTTTTCTACCTAGCCCCTAATTTCACTTTTGATTTCCCCTTTGACCAAACAGTAATGCCGGAAAAAATCAGAAATTTTAAAATAAAGCTTTCCTTAAATAAAGCTATTTTTTTCCTCAGTTTGGGTTTCCCCCCCTCATTCCTTAGGTAACGTATCTTGCCAAGTGTCAGTCACTGAGAATTTTTTCCCCCTAAGGTTTCTTGGGGTAAGTCTATCAAAAGGTTTTTGTCACTGTTCTTCACAGGATTAAACTTCTAAATTTTCTGATTTGAAATGGATTTTGTCCAAGATTTCACTTCAAGTATTTTAGTGTGAATCATAGAGATATGGCAAAATTTGATAATGTCTAAAGATTTTATTATGTTCGTTAGACACTCTAGTAAGTCCATCAAATGTTGAAAAGGACTTAAATTTGGATACAGCTTGTGGAAGAAAAGTTTATGAGGTACTTTTTCTGTGTAACAGATGTCTTAAAATCTGCTCTTTTAAACCACAGGTGATTGTAATTCTTTCTGCTCCTAATGGAATCATAAATTTCTCTCAATGTGTCAGCCTGTCTTATTACAAAAAATACTTTGAAATTGTGCTGTGAATGTAAAAGGTGAGGTCCATAGCATGTGGTGTAGAAGGAGATATCAAAACAGAGAAATAATTAAAATACTTAGCTCAAAAAATAGAGACTTTTGCAACATGAGAGAGCGGAGAAGAGAAATGAGGGAAGTCAGCTGACAAGGAAGGAAGGAAGGGACAAGCAATGTAAAGAGGCTTCGTGAGAAACATTAGCACCTGAAAAATTTAGAATAGCCTTAGAATTTTTAAAAGCAGGGGTGTTAATCACTTAGTCTTTAAAATTGTTCTATTGTTGTATTTATCTGTCATACAATTCCCTTCGGTTCCACTGGAGCTTCAGTAAAAACAGCTATGTGCAACAGTCTATAGTGAGTAGCACTATAGGGAAATCGAGGATGTTAGTTAACATTCTTCCTTTGGGTTATAATACAGAGAAAGAGTTGTGTGGGCTAGAATTCACAGACACAGGAAAGCAGAACCGGAGGTGACCATCTGAGCCTGCACTTCTAGGAACTCATGCATATCTTGGCAAGAGCATAGACTTTGCCATCAAACTTAAGACGGGGAATCAAGTCAGTTTTAAGTTATTTCATGGATTCTTACTGATATGACTGTCATTTTTAAGGTTCTACATTGTCAATATCCCTGCCTTAGCTGACATGCATCCATATCAATAAAAGTTTAGAGGGAAATTAAGGAGACAAGCAAGTTCAATGCTGATATGTACTATACTTCTCAGAACCCATATAAGGCTGAGATTGCCCCCTTACCAACCACTCCATGATTGACCCTTGCTTCCAATTCCTGACTGCCACCTCTCACCACAGGGCCAAGATGAGCTGAGAGAGGGAATCTAAACTTTTTCTCTACGTTCCATTCCTTCGTAGCCTGGCTAAAACTTTCCTTTGCAAGTGCTGAATGTAGAGAGCCCACTCTGTTTCTCAGCATCCAGTCGCATCAACAATATATTTTGCAGGATATCTGCCAAGTTCCTGACGTATGGGTGTCAGCCTTCCATACTTTATAGGGTTGATAGAGTTTGTTTCCTATTTTAATATTTCTGTAGTCATTAGAGAGTAAGACTTGGAATGCACAGTTAAACCACTGTTGGAAAAAAGAAGTTTTTTTTTTTTTTCTAAAGAGGGATGAAATCTAGCCAGACTTGCTCTTGGTCCTCACCCCTGATCCCACTCACGTTCCTCTTTTTCTTACCAATACAACACCCTATGACTCCTTCAGGTTTGCAGCCTCATGTTCAGAATTGGTCAGTAGACTCCTACCTGGTTTCCTGAGCACTAGGCTGTCATTCCTGAATCTTGTCACAAGCATGATGATCTTTAATGCTTTGTAAATTTGTTTCCTGCTCAAACGCCTTGATACCTTCCATAAGATCATAGCCTTGGTACTTGGCAATTCTTCCTCTTTAGTTACAAGTGGAAATAACCATACCAAGGAGACCTATGACCCGAGGGTTAATCTAGACAATCAATGCAGTGTGTGCATGGAATTACGATCCCAGATGAAGGAGCTCTGCAAAAATCCAATCACTAGGCTATAGTTAAGAGATTATGGTGAAAAGGGAACCCACTGATTTAGGCAGAAAGTCAGTATCTGGCTCTAATAAAACCTGACTCCACTATTTTTTAATGTTTGATTACAAATATCTTTAAAATATCACAGTTTCCTCTTCTTTTTGTGCACACTCCTGGGCAAACTCAGAAAGCTCCGGTGCTGCCTCCTTTGGCATTTGTAAGAGTTTCAAACCGTAAAAGCCCTCTCCAGTATGGAAACTTTCAACCCAGCCACACTCCTGAACCACAAAAAAAAAAAAAAAAGTAATCTCCCTTGTTTTCTGTTTCAAATCACTTTTGGTCAGTTTGAAGGGCTGCCCTGCTCTCTCTACAGGGTCTCACTATGCAACTACTTACATAAATCTCTCAATACTTTTTTGGAGGGTGACATCATCAGTCTTGATGTTTGAACCAATCTGGGGGCAGGGGGATCCATCCTGTTCCTACAGCTATAGATTTCATAAAAGAGGTAATATTCTGGGCCACAGCAGAGAGTAAAGCAGCCATGAACCACACTCAGAGAGGCAATGCTCTCGCATTGATTCATGCCTTCACTGAGTCAGTCACATACTGAACACCAGCAGTGCAGACAAGCAAGCATCACTGCATAGGAGGTTTAGGAGCAAACAGTTGGCCTGATCAGAGCTTGAGAATGCTCTGGAATTACAGTAGCTGGTTTTATTGCCTAAACCTATCATTTTTCTCTTGGCAATAATAAATGTTTGATAAATATAACCTAGTAATATTGGCAGTACTATCAGTGACTTCCCTCTTTAATTCTCACTATACCTGAATAAGAAAAGTACCATTTTTTCCCATCTTGCCAGACAGATTCAAAGAGCTAGGAAGAAACCCAGCTTCCACAGGACAGGGGTTCCCTTGAGGGGAGTGAGATAGCAGTAAACTTACAAACACAGGATGACAGGGATGTAGAAGCTGGAAGCCTGTCTAGATGTCTGAATAAAAGGCTTATATATTGGATGGAGGAATGTCAGTGTCTTTCTCTTTCCCTAAAAGAGAAAAATCAAAACATAAGTATAGAATGTATTAGAATATAAAATGCTAATAGTTACACTTTTCTTCAATCTCATCTTTCATCAGTCCAGAGAGCCATCTCTCCTTAAAGTGGTGAAAATGGCGCCACTTACCCATAAACCCATGATGGTTTATGAGGATGTTGGCTTATAGCTTTCATTTCTTACAAATATAAATGATATAAATGCTGGTTTTTTTCTTTAGATCTCCCTGTATCTGAGGTTTGACTTCTAGAATTCTCTCAATTCTCTCTACACAAAGACTTTGGACCAATTTTAATATAAGATGCTTTTGGTATTCACACCTGTCTTTGCACCTTGGGTATTCACACCTTTGGTATTCACACCTGTCTTTGAGGAGTTCTCTCCTCACTACTCACTCAAGTCTAAATCACCCTTTCCTCAAAATTTTCAGTTTGTGGAGAAAGTCATTCTAACCTTAATAGTATTTTTTTTTAATTAGCTGTTCATGCCATACATCAGGAAAAACTAAATTTTTCTCTAACTGTAATTAAGATCTCTAATTAAAATAGTTATCCTCTTGACCACTCTTAAAAAAATCATCCATATCATTCATTGTATAAGGAAATAAACTGATTTCGCTCTCATTAGTACAAATACAAGCCTCTTAGCAAGTATCTACATAGCTCTGCCCTTTTAGTTTTCAGACTGTTTTCATACGTATTACTCAGTGATGCTTAAGAATCTCTCTCTCTCTCTTCTCTCTCTCTGCAAAGTGCTTTTTGGGGCCACAGCTTAATGGTGCCTCCTTTTGAAGCCCATATCAAAGTTCTCACACTCTACGTATTCTGTTCCATTATGTAAGACACCTCTCATTTTCCCTCAAAGACTTGAGCACCTGTCTCCCATCTTTTCTTTCTAGCCTATCACTGTGCCCATGGTGATACCAAACATTAAGGTGAGGTCTCTTCTAACTTCTCGATAATCCCTCTAGTTCACATCTCCAATGTGTGGAGACACAGTTTTCTCTCGATATTCCTCACCAGAAGTTTCCTGCATCTAAGATTTCATAAACTCATCTTGTTCTCTGACCAGCTCTCAAGGCTCACCATTCAGTTATCCATCTCCTCATCTATTTATTTATGCAACAAAATGATTTCCCTGTTCGCTTAGCCCTGGATACAGTAGATGCCACTGAATCTGATCTTCTTACTCATTATTCCTTCTATTCTTGCCACATCCCTAAACTCCAAAACTCCCTATGAGAACTTAATTATAAAACATAACACTAAAAACATCTATTTGGTGAAAAATCTTTTATGCCTCTCTGTCTTTGATTGTGTAGAGTCCAAGACCAAGACCCTTATGGGAAAAATCTCAAAAAGAAAGCACCCCTTGTTAGTGTACAAGAATACTCGAGAATGTAGATATTTTGGGTGACATTTTTAAAGAGACATCAAGGAAATATTTTATAGTATTTCCTCAATATATTCCAAAAGCCCACAAGCAAAATGTAAATTAACGGTGACATGATTATAGTAACATAGTCTCTAGGTCAAGGGGAATGGAAGACATAATTTGTTACTGACTGTATAATGGGAGAAATGGAAATTTGCTCACAGTAAGCATGTCTGGTTAGGGGTCCTGAATCCTAACTATACATTAAAGTTACCTGAAGAACATTTTTAAAATGCCAATGCCTGGACCCCACACAGATCAATTATAAAACAAGATATCTGTGATGGAGCTTAGGCATCAGCATTTATTTTCATTTGCCCAGGTCATCATAAGACTTATCCAGGGTTGTGGGTTGTGAAATCCTAATCTACTTATGAGGGTAAGCGTTACCTAACTCTGACTGTAGATCTTTCTGAAAACCACTGGAAACCACAGCAGTGTAAAGGGTTCACATTTTAACTTGCCATTTCCTGAGACTTAATTTTACCCAGATGGCTTCCTAATTAGTTTGTTTTACTTTAGGTTGGTTGAAAAATCTCACTCATTCAAAATGAACCCAAAATGTACTGTGCATTTTAATCACTGTGGTGATTTTAGCTTAAACATAGCTTTTTATAATACAGCTTGGAGAACATACAGAACTTGTTAATGTAGAATAACTTGGTGGAAATTAAAGTATTGGCTACCAATTGCAGCTATTCACACAATATTGTGGTTTTTTATTGGTTATTAGCTAATGTATTCAGAGATGGCTTAGGCTATTTTGCTTTCAAAGAAACATTTTCACTTGAGCATGTTGCTTTTTTACATTGCCGTTTTAAGTTAAAATTTACTTATTGCAGAGGGTTGGAATGGGTGATGTGCTTTGCAGATTAAAACTTAATTAGTGATTTGATCCATATGTACAATCCCATCTGCTAACAAACAAGATGGATGAAGAGCTTGGGAGTAACTGTTGCACAGAATGTCATCTCTTACAGTGAGATGATCCCATATTGTTCAGTGTAATCGTGTTGTGCTTCTATAATTGTCACCACTAGATCAGGTAACACCATAGGCATTGCCAGGTCCCTCCTACACACTTCCACCCGCTAGGGAACAAAATAGGACTGACACATGAGCAGGGCAGGGAGCGATGGCACAGACTATGTGAAATAAACAGTAACATTATATGGCCTCAGAACCATCCGGCATAGTTTCTTAGTAATCATTGACAGCAGTAGCAAATGCATGCCCTTTATAGCTGGTAATTTAATAGAAGTGGTGAAACTGGGGGTGTGCCTGTTGTTCTTAAAGGTCAAATATATTGGAAAATAAATGCTGAGTCTTTTATACAGTAAAATAGATGTTTATAATGGAAGCAAAGAAACTTGAGAATTGCCTAAAATATACAGAATCATACAAGTGCAGCTCTAGCAGACCTTGAACCTACCTGGCCGCCCTGTGTGAAGCAATCACTGACAAGTGATTAAGATGTGGTGAAATGATTTTTCATAAAATAAGGAAAAAAGACATCTTGCAGGGTTTTTTATTTTTTGGTTGTAAGGGCCTAACACAGCTAGACTACAAAAGACTAGGAAATTAACATCCAATACTGCACAAATCAGAGAACTCGGTTTAACACTCTCTTTAGACACATGGGAAATCAATGAGAAAAAGGGTTGTGTAGTACCCGAAGTTATGGAATTTGTGAGTCGCAGAGCTGGAACTAACACCCAAGTCAACTAACTCCTAACCTAGGCATCCTCAAGATATCTTTAAAATTTGGGGTCAAATAATTCATCATCTGTTTAATCCTGACACTATTATTTACAAATTTGGGGAATAGAAATATGTCAAAATCTTTGTTTACAAATAAAACATTTTGGGATTTTAACTTATCTGAGTTATGTGTAAAAATTCAGGAGCTGATAGAGCAAGGAGCTAGATCCAACTTGTCCACTGAAGTAGTTGCATGAATGAGGCTGGAATGGATAATGCAAAATTTACTTTCTGCCTTCTTATTCTTTGGTCTATGCCAAAGTATCCTTTTAAAATTTATTTGCTATTTACTAATAATTTGCTAGAATGTAATATTTCTCTTACAGAAATATTCAGTACTCATTCGTTTATAGTAATCTGACTGTGGAGGATTTTTATCCACTTAACCAAATATTTGTCTGGAAAATGGAATAATAACACATCATTGGTTATTTTGAAAGATTTTATTTATTTATTCAGGAGAGATACAGAGAGAGAGGCAGAAACAGGCAGAGGGAAAAGCAGCCTACCTGCAGGGAGCCCAATGCAAGACTCAATCCCAGGAATCTGGATTCATGACCTGAGCTGAAGGCAGATGCTCAATCCCTGAGCCACCCAGGTTTAAGATAGTACCTACAGAGAAAGCAGTTTATGTTACATAAACTATCATCAATCAAGGAATGTTATTATTATAATCATGAGTAATCATGTATAGCTCTGGAGGAAACTATAAGTGGCCATAATAACTTTAGATTTGAAAAAAAATGTATCTTCATACTATTACATTAAAATATAAAATATCTAATTATACAATCATAGATTGGCTTTTCTTAAAACTATATTATTCTCTAACACTAGATTTGGAAGAAACATCAGAAATAATGGATTTCCTACTTCTAAGTGATAAGAAAAACACTTTCTTTCTATTAAACCTTAGGCAAAATCCACTAAATAAACTGCTTTGAATTGCTTTGGTTGAGACAGCTTTCTAGTGGCTCCCTCTTACTCCACTCTCAATAATATATCAATTCTTAAAATCTCCTAGTCTTCCTCAAAGTTAATAGTGAAAAACACTGATCCATCCCTCTTACTTTACAGGTGAGGACAACCACACGCAGTGCTTTCAACGATGGGTAATTAGTGTTAGAAAACAAAGAAAATGACAGCGTGGAGTAAAGGATTAGCTTTGCCTGAAGGAAGGTATGATCTTTGCCCTTGGCTCCTGGGAGGTAATCTCTAAACCCTTGGAACATCACCTGCTCAACAAGAGGTATTCTGTTTGGCAGCTTTAGGACAGACAGTCAATGTTAATCGTGTGATTCATGGTGAGGGGGTTTGGACCACTTGACAGCTCAACCTCTGAAGGGGCAGGAGACTAAGGTCAATTATGCAAGTAACCAAGCTCTGATAAAAACTCTGGACACCAAAGCTGGAGTGACCTTCTCATGTTTCAATACTCACATATGGTTGCTGGAGAAATAGGTGCTGCTTACACAACACCATATAGAGAGGACAAGTGAAAGCTCACTCCTGGTAACTCTGGGATGCTGTTTCTTTGTTTCCTTTCTTTGGGCTGATTTTAGCCAGGATCTTTTTGGTGTAATAAACCATAACCATGAGTATAATGGCTTTTCTGAGTTCCTTAAATCCTTCTGGCAAATTTTTGAACCTCCGAGTATTGTCGGGAACTCCTGAACATTGTAAGACATTACTATCTTGACTTCCTTGGTCCATTTATCTTTTTTATTATGCACAACCACACAATCCATTTTCAATTTAGTCTGATTGAGATTAGCCATTATAATAGCAATGCTCTACAGGCTGTCCTCTTCATTAGTGGCAAGGAATATAGTAGCAGTAAACTTATGACTAAGATTTAAAGTATACTCTACACTTCTTATTTAAAAATATTATATAAATAAGGGTTCATAAATATAAACTAAGAATTAAACTTTCAAGCTTTTCTAATAAGGCTTACATAAATAAGGACTTTTAAAACTCATTTCATTTTACTAAATATTTTCACATATTTATTTCCCTCAGAGCTCTTGTGGTTGGAAATTATTATTATAGACATTTGTAACATAAGACCTAAAATTTCAGGTGCTCTCCTACTAATGGGAAAGTCTCCTTACCCTATTTCTGCCATTAGCAGTGTAGCTATACCCTTTCACCCATACCCCAACCCATACCCCACCCCCATCCCCAATGGTTCCTTAACAACCTAATAGGTTTTACCTCCAAACAATCCATAAAATTATTCAAAGAAGCCAATCACATTCTTCCATAAGAACCTGGAGCATCCCAACTTTGTGTTCCTACAAAAGCCTGATTCCCACAGTCTTTTCTGGTTCATGCTGCAGAACTTTCCATGGGCTAAGACT
This sequence comes from Vulpes lagopus, assembly GCF_018345385.1. Classification (NCBI taxonomy): domain Eukaryota; kingdom Metazoa; phylum Chordata; class Mammalia; order Carnivora; family Canidae; genus Vulpes; species Vulpes lagopus. The sequence goes on along the minus strand of NC_054826.1, from coordinate 57,964,534 downwards.
ATATATATGATCAATAAATTGTTGACAATCTCATGAGTGTAGCATTGGGCACCATATATTTGAACACCTTGTATTACTTACAGCACAAGTTTCCTCCACCAGTGCAGTGAGTAGGAAGCAGTCAGAACACCACCATATGGATCAATAAAACCCGTATTTCATGGCATGCCTATCTAAAATAAGACTTTCTAATAGCATGACACTTTAATTGTAAACATTTCCTCATCTACCTAATCCAGATTGATATTTCAGCTGTGTAGGATCCCAGGTGGAATGATTCCAAAAGCTCTATGCTAAGAAGAGTAAATAAGAAGAAACTGTTCCAGCATAAGACCAAGGCTTAAGACTGACTTTAGGATCATAGCTTCAGTTTACTCCTTTCTTCCAGGCCAAAAGATTGAAGGGCCTTTCTTGGCAACTCTAATAGCAACAGGCTCAGAAAATAGATTAATTTCATTCAGTGCCAGTGTTTTACAGAGCTGAGTCTGAAACAGTTCCTTATAGGTCGTTTAGCTTCTTTCAATTTCATGGCCAGCTTGTACCCAAGAGCACAGCCTTGTAGCTACAACAGTGTTGAAAAGGAGGACATGGAGTAGACAAGCTTGTGTGCCTTGTGCAGCCTCAAGCCAGACAAAGGGCTGATATCTGTTAAGCTTTATTGGACACTAATTTCCAGGATTTCATTATAGCTTACCATGAACCCAATGGATCTGTTTGGGGAAGTACTTACACAGTCTCTTCCCAATGATGAAGATACTTAGTGAACATTGTGCAACTTCGTTTTAAAAGTTAGGAGAAAAAGATAAGATTCAGAGCTACTACAGGAATTGCACGGTGCTGAAAATAGACTGGAGTTTTCCATTCAGGCAGCTCAGAGATCATATTTACTTCTGTTTCTTAATAACTTTGCATCCTTGGGCTAGTTACTTTACTCTTAATTTCATCATCTGAAAACTGAGGACAATTATCTCGGAAACAAGTTTAACAAGCTTAATATATATAACATTTTTATCATATTTAGACTTTATTTTAAGACCTTTGCATTTGTGTGAGTTTTAATTTCTAAGAAATAAAATTAAAATAACCTGAAGCTTTAGATTATTTTTTAAATTATTGTTTATTAATTTTACATATCTTTCAGATTAACACATAGAAGATTATAGAAAATAAGAGTCACATGTGACATTAAAAAGAAGATTTAGGTAATTTGCCTCGAATTGCTTGAGGAAACAATGTAACAGCAAAATAACTATACCCGCCTATAAGCAGAAGTATGTTATAACCTTAAAAGTTGATTGCTTTGCTTTTTAAAAATTTGCCAATACCATCTCTTAATTTTGTTTGGAAAACTTACTTGTTCAAATATACCCAGGAAATCACATATGGATTTGCATCACATATGATAGAATAATGGTCTGATAATCCTATTTGGTAGTCTGACATCATCTATGGTAAAATAATATAACTCTAGTCTGACAATCATCTGCAGAGTTTGTGGAAAGCTGCAAATGGACTGAGCATTGGAGCACAGGATCATGAATAATGGGGGGAATTTTGAAACATTCTTTTCAGAGCACAACCTATCTGGTGAATAAGAATGTGTAATATACAGTAATAGGCCTTCTAGAGAAAGGATATTTTAGAATTTCTGCTATATCAAATTTTGAAGAGTAACTTAAGATGCATAAGATGTAATTTCATTTTATTGCCCCAGTCAGGAGAGACCAAATACCAAATCTAGATCATTTTTAGACTGTCTTTCTCCAAATTTCTGACTTAAACTTGCTCTGTCCTCATTCAAAATTGACATGTAAATCTCACAGCTGATGTAATTATTGTTTTCTTCCCAATGCCATAAAAAAATCTACAAAAAGTAAAAACATTTATTATATAAACATATTCTGAAGGGAAAAAGTAAATATGAAAGCTTTTATGACAGAAAGGCCAGGGAGATTAATTTTCATTTTGTATTACACATAATTCCATTGTGATCTATGCATACAGATAATGTGTAGAATCACCAAATTTGCTATTGGTTTAGGCACATTATAGACTGAGTGAAAATAGAGGTAGAAACCATTTCATTTTTCCATTTTAAAATGTACATATGACTCCTAAAATCCAAAATAAAGTTTTACTGCAAGTTGTTTTCTTTCTTTAAATTTTCAAAACCCAGAAAAGTTAGGCTCATCTGCATTTGACTTATTTGCATTGAACCATTAAAAACTGCTTTTGAAAATTGCTTGACATTTTAGGGATATTTCTGAAGCTTTTTCATAAATCTGTACGATTATCTCTGGTCTAAGCATCCATAAACAAGTGTTTCCTAAATATTTACATGAATTAGTACATGTAAAATACTTTTCTTTTAAAAATGATAAAAATAGCATAAGCAAGTGATCAAACTTCAAACATCACAACGCTTTATGTTAGCGTAAGAGAACCCTCCCACTTTCAGGAGTCTCTGAGTCTTCCCCCCAAAGAGGCAACACATCAAAAAGTTTCTTGAATAGTTTATCAGAAAGTGTGCATATATTTGTGCATGTGTCCAGGTATGTGCACTTTTCACCTGCAAAAATCAAAAGCATACTCTGCCCACAGATTCCTTTTAACTTATTTTTTATAGATATTAACAAACTGGTTGCCAAAAGGCCCACACCAATTAACACTTCTATAAGCAGCACACAGGGGTGTGCATTTTCTTTCCTCCCATTCAGAACTATTTATGTTGAAATATTTTTATACTTGTCAGTTGTTAAGTTAAATATTTTAAAAAGTCATAATTATGTAATTATAAGAGTTGGAATCATCCTGTAGGTTTATAAGCCATTTATAGTTATTTTTATCTATTTTTTATGTTGGATTTGTGGCATTTTAGTTTATTAGGTTGTGTGTTTTCTATATATTGAACTAATTAAATGTTTGCCTGCCATATAAATGACATCCTGCAAGTGTTGTGTGGCTTTTATTATAAGGTTGGTTAAATGCTTGAAAATTCATAAGCTGTATATTTTGATTTGTACATTCAATCTTTTTAAATGCCCGTCTACATTTTGTGTCTTAGTGATCTACATGCTGACAATTATACAATGTCCAGTTTATCCACAGCAAGAACTCTCCTCTGAGGTCTGGCTGACATCACTGACCTATAATTTAACTTTTTAGCTCATGTACACTTCATATGCAACCAAAGCTAATTTACCATCTCTTCCCTAATCAGTTTCCCCCACATTGTCTTTCCCATTCTGCCTCACTTCACTACACCATTGCCCAAGCCAGAGGTGATAGGAATAATCCTACAAGACCCTGTTTTCCTTCTTGCCATGTTCAATCTGCCTACACGCACACACACACACACATACACACACGGCTGATGGCCATCCAGTACACAGCAATGTAGCTTAAGTGTTTGTTGAAATACTGAGTCCTTTTCTACTGATTGGTATATACCCACATTCTGCAGCCTCTCAGATCCCATATCACCTTAGCTATCCCCAGCCTGTCCTCTGGATCCACTAGTATTCGGTCCACATCAGTAGCTAATGTGATAACACACTAGCAAGGGCATCAATTCTGATTGGTTTGTGCTCAGATCATACCAGATGTTATGGGTTTGGGGTGGGTGGTTTTTGTTTTTTGTTTTGTTTTTTTTTTTTGGATTTTATTTATTTTTTCATGAGAGACACACACACAGAGAGAGAGAGAGAGGCAGAGACTCAGGCAGAGGGACTCAATCCCAGGACCCCGAGATCACCACCTGAGCCAGAGGCAGACACTCAACTGCTGAGCCACGCAGGCGCCCTAGATGTTATGAGTTTTGATCATCACTGCTGTGTGATTAATACATATGCACGTGTGGAAGACTGCCTCAGCCAAATGGAAGGTGAGAAGATGTGGCCCGGCACACTTCACATCCAGGGGGAATCGTGAGATTCTGGGAAGCTTTCCTGCTTCTGTCCTTTCTTGCTTCTGCAGAGGAGAGACAAAGGATAAGATACAAAGAAAAGTATAGCTGAAGAGCTCTGAGACTAAAGGAAGGCTGTATTTAGTACAAATGTGGAGGATGAGAATAGGAATTGGGGAAGATCACAATCCCTCTGCGTTGTCATGGCTATGGGACCTAGAATGAGAAGACACATGGACTAGAACTGCATTCTGAAGACAAATCTTAATTAATTTGTTCCTACAGCAAAGCTCGAGATACATCTAACAATATAAATATAACTGGAATGCTTCCCCTATTTACATATATATGCATAAAATGTATATGCATACACACCCATCTATATCTGATTCTTTTCTAAAATGCTTAACACAATGCCTTAAAAATTGGCCTATAAAAATATTTGTCGGATTCGTGTATCCTAGTTAATACTGTCTCATTCCAGGTCTTCATCATCTTCCCACTGGATATTGCAATACACTGTTTGATGGTGGGGCTGTCTCCAGTTTCACCGCCCTCCAATATGTCCCCTATGCTCCCACTAGACTCATCATCACACTAAAACACAAACGTGTACAGTTATAGTGACTTTGCTCTGTCCTACCTCCAGGGGAGATCAAACTCTTCACTTGAGTGACACTACAGAGTTTAGGGGCACCATAAGTGGCCAAGATTTAACAAGAGCCTCTACCTCTGTACGCATGTTGTACCCTTTTCCTAGAACGCCCTTCATCTCACTTAAATGTAACCCCATTGAGGGTAAAAGCTATGCCAAGTACACTGTAAATTTTCAATAGATATATGTTACATTTACAAAAAGGTTATTTCTCATCTTCCTTAAAGACCCATATGCAGTGTGTTTTGTCTGTAAAAGTATTGTAGGGGGCCCCATTGCTCTTTAAGTATGGCCACTGTGCTGGTGCCTACCGGTATAACCTTTCAGGCAGGGTCCTCCTCAGATCCTACTGTCACACTGCAGATACATACCCAACACAGGGAGGTAGGTAGGTCCATGTCAGCCATTCACATCTTCGTGTCTTCTGCTATCTTACCAGCCATGCTAGCTCGTATCTTCATTAGGCATTCCACTGCTGGCTCACCAGTGTATTAGCAACTGTCCACTTCTCATATCCAGAAAAACAACTCTTCCTCAAATCTCTGACTTTCTCTAAATACCATCTATGTTCTCCCTGCCCTGCCTAACTCAAACTTCTCAGAATAACTCAACCTGTTATCTGTCTTCACTTCCACATTTCCTAGTCTCCCCTGCTTCCCTCAAAATGTGACTCATGTTTTCAGAATGTTACTGGAATTGATTAAACCATGATCGCCAATGAAACACTAATTGGCCACTTGTCAGCTTTTATTTAATCGAACATATTGGTGCAATTGAAACTGACGAGGTGGGTAAATTCTCTCTGACCTAGGCTTCCCTGATCATCCATACACATCTCACTCCCACACACCTCCATCCCACTCACCAACCCTTTCATTCCTCCTGCAAGAGTTCTTCTCCCAGCCCTCATGTCCTGGTGATTGCCCCAGGGCTGACCCAATTCCCAGTGCTTCCTCCATAGATATCCTCCCTAGGGGATTCCATCCACCTTTATGATTTCATGAGTATAAATCTCACGCCTGCTAATATATCCCACCACCTGCTGAAAGTCTTCCCTGAACCTCAAATTCAGAACCTACCCAACTGAAATAGTCCACCTTCAACTGGCTGCCCTTCATTTAGCTGACACGTCTATTGGTGGCACCATCAACCACCCAACTTTAACTCTTCATGTCCAATAGCTTCTGCCATCCAACTGGTGAACCAAATGTCTTCCTCAATATTTTTCTTTCTTTTTTTTTTAAATATTTTTCAAACCAGCCCTTTACTCATCATCCCTGGAACTTGGTTAAATCGCTTACGGTGACTATCCTTCTGCAAGACCCACATGCCTTCTTATACGCGAGCCACTGACATGGCTTTTCTAAAACAAAACAGGTGATAACATCACTGACTCCCTTAAGAACTTTCAATAGTTCCCCCATTTTTATAGATTGGATTTTAAGATCTATAAAGCAACATATTTCCCCTACATGAGCCAAGCCCTTCACATATCTGGCCTCATTCACTATACCCTCTTTTGTGAAAAACTTTCCAAAAAACAAAAATGCCTCTAATTCCTCCTGCATTCCATGTATTCCTATGTCTCTGCCTCTACTTATGTGATACATCCAGTCTTGAAAGTTCTTCTCCATTCTTCTTCTTCCAGTATCACTGAAAAAAATTTTCTTTGACTCTTTCCTATGCAAGGATAAATTCCCCTTCTCTTCCCTCCCATAAAGCTTCATGCATGTCTCTATTATATTTGATACATTATTTTATTTTGTGCATGTGTCTATCTTTCCCTATAGACTGTTTAGTTACTTGATGTTATAAACTGAGTCTTATCTGTCTTTGTATTGCAATATATGATATATGGTTTAATTCTAAAATATCAACTAAAGAATCAAATAATGAATTAAAAAGTCAATCAATAAATTAATGAAATGGATGAGTGACTGGATATCACCATTATTATATCATATTTCAATTTCTGATGTATATGCTGTCTTGCTTTCTATCCTCTAAGCTCCTAAATGACTGGGATCCATGACCTTTATCATAGCACCTAAACAGTGACTCAGAGCAATAAATACTTAAATGTTAAAGACTGGATGAATGAATGAGTGGGAAAATTAAATGTTAAATGAAGAGCTGACAAATAAGAGAGTTCAGAGCCAAAAACAAGACTTCAAACAGTGAATGTTACATTTGAGGTAATTCTCAGGGCTGTTTTATTTTTTTTATAAATTCCTTTACAATTTTCTTTTACTTCCTTAGTGAGCTTAAAGAATACAAACATTATGTCTATTGTGGGTTAGTTATTTAGCATATGTAAGCCAAGAAAATAGCATTCAGTAGCCTATTAAAATGTATTGAAGATTGTGTGTATGTTTCTTAAACAAATAATTAGAACGTAAGGTAAATCTGACTCCACACTGTTTTATTTTGTGAAAAGTTGAGAATTCATCAGCATTTTAAGGCAAAACCCTTTACTGCAGTTAAGATTTAGTTTCAAGACAAGAGATTTACATGTTTCTGAACCATTAAAGAAAATTAGTTTCTATTTCAGGCAGTTTAAGAAAAGGTGGGGTAAATAGCATAACCCAAGAGATTCATTTAGAAGACTTGTTCAGGCCATGAAATAAATATAGATCAAAGACCTTAGTACTTAAGAAGGGAGCCATGGTGCCAAATGCAAGCAGACAGGGGATATTCTGCTATCAAAAAGACACTAGATAAGGATGCAAACATGCATTTAAAAATTCAGGCTGGGAACTTGAGAAAATGTCCCCACTGGCTCTTTGAAGATAGGCCTAGTTGAGGAAAGGCATTTCCTGAAAGAAATATGGCACAGGAGGCCCTGGCATGATTCTCCACAATTAATAGGCTCTGATGCAAGTTGAAACAACATTGGTTAGTAGAGTAAGAGTAGAGCTCATACAAACATAGAGAAAATCAATGTGGTATGTTTCTCAAACAAGTTCTTTGCCAGAATGAAAAAATGTTTTATCATTCTCCATTTTATGAGGCATCTATTAAACAGAATGGTTCAACATTAGAGTAAATATTGTAAGTAATCCTGGCAAATGTATAGCCACAACCGTACAATCTCCAAATTAGGAGAGTTAAATTCCCTCCCTGTTACAGAACCTTAAGGAAAATTAAGTTATTTTGCTGCAATAGGAACATCACAAGGGCAGAACTGACCCAAAGAGAGAGGGTTATTTCCCCAAGACAACCAGAGTTAACCAAGTTAGGTCCAAAATAACTTTTAGTCAAGAAGAGCCAAGGTGGTAGGTTGGATAAACCATGCTGTGTCAAATCTGAAAGATGATTCATAAGATTGTTCCACTTATTAAAAGCTTCCAGGTCTGTGAAGGTAGTGGCCATGTCTATCTCATTTACCTTCCCTTAAGTATCTAGGACACAGCAAGGGTTCAGAAGTCAGTTGGTTGAGTAAATAGATAAATAAATGACTGTATCAAAATGAAAGATGAAGAAATTCACACTGAGACTGGTTATTGGAGGAGGAGGAAATAGAAAAAAATCAGTGCTAGAAGACTGGTTCACTATGGAGGTCATGAAGCGATGTTCAATCCTATAGCTTTATTTTCAGATCGGGGGCAAGATAGGTTGATGGGTTGATCATTCGCATTTGGAGAGCTATACAGCAATAAATGAAAATAGTTCTAACCAGTGAAGAATTACTGAATAAAATAATAGACTACAAACAACAAAAGACCTATTTTATTTTAATCATGTTTTTCTTAACATTTTAGATTTAGCATTTGTATTTTGTAGCAGTTTTCAAACTGATCCATCATTAGGCATTGTATCTTGGCAAGCCTATGTTTCCTTGTCAGTGTATTTAATTAATGACGCTACAACCGATTTATAAAATATGTAGATATTTGAGGCAGTTCTAAAGTTTGCAGTAGAGTATTTAAACGTATGATGCTGTGAATGTAAATACTAAAAATGCTTCCAATAACCCTTCCTTCCTATAACTGGGAGGGAAATTCTATTTTGCTAAAAAACACTTTCAGAATAAATTTTATTTCCTTTGATAAAGAATAAGTAAACAGAAGAAAATCCCTTTGAACCATCACTGATTATAGTCACAGTTGTCATTGATAGTTCCATTCAAGCTCAGATTTACCTTATGTTATCATAATCCCTCAAGTATCCAAGAACTGTTTCTTTGATTTTTGGCCCTAGAACTTCTCCAACATTTGAAGAACCCACTTAGTTCTTGTGGAATCATGACCTAGAACATAGGGAAGTTAATACCCCTGCAGTCAACCCTCAATCCAAGAAAGGGGCAGAAGATACATATTTCAGCCTCCAATCCATCTGGAAGATATTCTGAATACTTTTCAGGTGGCTCCAGTGGAATAGAGGACCTGTTGCCAACAGCAGTAACTTTACATCAGCTTTTTTACCTTTTCTATCTTTCTCTGCCTTCAGTATGGCTCCTTGTTTCAATTTCCCCCAAACACTATCTGATTGCAAGTCTTTTTCTCAGGCTATGCTTTCAGGAGGACACAAACTAAATCATATAAAAACAAAAAATATATATAACTATGGTTAAAATCCCTAAAGATAACAAACTCTAATATTTTAACTTCTTTTCTTTCTTTCTTTCTGTCTTTCTTTCTTTCTTTCTTTTTTGGAAAGAGAGAGAGGGAGAGAGGATATGAGGCCAACTCCATGTGCAGAGCCCATTGTGGAACTCAATTTCAGGACCCCAAGATCATGCATGACCTGAGCCAAAATTAAGAGTTGGCTATCTAACTGAGCCACCCAGGGGCCCCTTGGCTTCTTTTTAAAACTATATGATAAAATAAAATACTATATTTGAGAACAATTCAATTTTTATTCAATTTTATCTTCCTCCCTATTGCTACCAACACCATATCCAATGGCTCTGCCTCTATAGCAGTAAGTCCTATTAAAGTTTGATACGAATTTTTCTTTCATATTTTTATTCACTTTTATACATATAAGTGTATGTATACACTTTTTCTTTCTTGGTTAATATGAAAAGCATTTATAATTACATCTTTTTCTGTGTATCTTTACTTTCAAAAGATACAGAGAGTTACATTTTTTTCCATTTTCTAAATAGTCTCTAATTGATTTTTTTTTATTATCACTTTCTTTGACTCCTGGCTTCAGTGTCTTCAGTAATTGAGAATAAGTAAATAAATCATTAATGTATGACAGTATTTCTAAAATTTGAAATTATGTAAGTGAATACAATGTAAAATTCTAAGTTACTGCAACTTGGAATTTTGGTGACATAAACAACCTGTTTGAAGTGTTCAGGACATATATCAATCAGCAATTACTGTAGAAAGAACTTCCCCAAAATAGTGGTCAAGAACAACCAGCATCTCAAGCATGGTTCATCTGAGAATGAGCTGATCTAGGATGAGATTGGTGGACAGCTTTGCTTCTTACTGTTCATTTGCAGGTAGTTGGAGTATCTCTGCTTCAGATTCTGGTAGCTAGGTGACTCTGCTCCGTATGTCTCTCATCCTTCTTCAGGAAGTGCCAACTGTTCTATTAGGGCAGGAATGGGCAGGGAACGGGCAGCAAAATTACCAAGTACAGAAAGAAATGATTGTTCTTAATTACTAGTGCAACTTAGTCTATCAATCATCAGTGTCATATTGTACTATGTACTGTCTTTAATATCAGAGAATAACTTTTCCTTGTGTATTGTCCCTTTCCCATAAATTCAATCATAGAGATGTTAAATTCATGACAAATCTTAGAGAATATTTTGGGGAAAAATCATTTTAAAAAAACATACAGACAATAAACCACAAGGAGAAAGTTTTCTCATGACTGGTATCTAAAAACCATTTCAATCTTCTAAAAACCCTCCAAAATACATTAAAGTTTTCTGGGATAGAGCTTTCATACTTACCACCCTTAGGTGCCTACAAAAAAACAGTTTGGCGGGGGGAGGGGCAAGATGGCGGCAGAGCAGGGTCCCCAAGTCACCTGTCCTCAACAAATTACCTAGAAAACCATCCAATCATCCTGAAAATCTACGAATTCGGCCTGAGATTTAAAGAGAGACCAGCTGGAACGCTACAGAGAGAAGAGTTCGCGCTTCTATCAAGGTAGGAAGACGGGGAAAAAGAAATAAAGACACAAAAGGCCTCCGAGGGGGAGGGGCCCCGCGAGGAGCCGGGCTGAGGCCGGGGCGAGTGTCCCCAGGACAGGAGAGCCCCGTCCCGGAGCAGCAGGAGCTGCACCAACCTTCCCCGCGGAAAGGGGCTCCCCGGGGACTTGGAGCAGGATCCCCAGAAAGGCGGGGATGCCCTCGGGCTCCCTGGGACAGTGACAGAGGAACTGCGCCCCGGAGAGTGCGTCGAGCTCCCTAAGGGCTGCAGCGCTCGGCGGGACCCGGAGCAGCTCGGAGGGGCTCGGGCTGCGGCTCCGCGGAGGGGGCTGCGGGGCGGGAGCGCGAATCCAACAGCGCAGGCTCCGGAGCACAGGGCGCCGGGACACAGCCCGGGATCCGGCCTCCCCCGGGACAGGCAGAGGCCGGGAGGGCCCAGGACAGCAAGGACGCTCCTGCGTGGAGCTGAGCAGATCAGCGGCCCCGCCCCGGAACCCCCAGGCCCTGCAGACGGAGAGCCCCGGAGCTACTGCGGGAGCTGACTCCAGGGTCCCAGAGCTGCCCCCGCCACTGTGGCTTCCTCCCGGGGCCTCACGGGGTCAACAACCCCCACCGAGCCCTGCACCAGGCAGGGGCAGAGCAGCTCCCCCAAGTGCTAACACCTGAGAATCAGCACAGCAGGCCCCTCCCCCAGAAGACCAAGGAGACGGACCAGTTCCAAGGGAAGTCAAGGGACTTAAAGTACACAGAATCGGAAGATACTCCCCCGTGTTTTTGTTTTGTTTTGTTTTGTTTTGTTTTGTGCTTTTTTTTCTCTCTCTTTCTTCTTGATTTCGGATTGCTTCCCCCACACCCCCCCTTTTTTTCTTTTTTCTCCTTTATTTTTTTTTCTTTCTTTTTCTTCTCTTTTTCCCCTTTTTTTTCTTCTTTCTCTTTTTTCTTTTTCTCTTTTCTTTCCTTCTCTCTCTTTTTCTCCTTTTCCCAATACAACTTGTTTTTGGCCACTCTGCACTGAGCAAAATGACTAGAAGGAAAACCTCACCTCAAAAAAAAGAATCAGAAACAGCCCACTCTCCCACAGAGTTACACAATATGGATTACAATTCAATGTCAGAAAGCCAATTCAGAAGCACTATTTTACAGCTACTGGTGGCTCTAGAAAAAACCGTAAAGGACTCAAGAGACTTCATGACTGCAGAATTTAGATCCAATCAGGCAGAAATTAAAAATCAATTAAATGAGATGCAATCCAAGCTAGAAGTCCTAACGACGAGGCTTGACGAGGTGGAAGAACGAGTGAGTGACATAGAAGACAAGTTGATGGCAAAGAGGGAAACTGAGGAAAAAAGAGACAGGCAATTAAAAGACCATGAGGATAGATTAAGGGAAATAAATGATAGCCTGAGGAAGAAAAACCTACGTTTAATTGGGGTTCCTGAGGGCGCGGAAAGGGACAGAGGGCCAGAATATGTATTTGAACAAATCCTAGCTGAAAACTTTCCGAATCTGGGAAGGGAAACAGGCATTCAGATCCAGGAAATAGAGAGATCCCCCCCTAAAATCAACAAAAACCGTTCAACACCTCGACATTTAATAGTGAAGCTTGCAAATTCCAAAGATAAGGAGAAGATCCTTAAAGCAGCAAGAGAAAAAAAGTCCCTGACTTTTATGGGGAGGAATATTAGGGTAACAGCAGACCTCTCCACAGAGACCTGGCAGGCCAGAAAGGGCTGGCAGGATATATTCAGGGTCCTAAATGAAAAGAACATGCAACCAAGAATACTTTACCCAGCAAGGCTTTCATTCAAAATGGAAGGAGAGATAAAGAGCTTCCAAGACAGGCAGGAACTGAAAGAATATGTAACCTCCAAACCAGCTCTGCAAGAAATTTTAAGGGGGACTCTTAAAATTCCCCTTTAAGAAGAAGTTCAGTGGAACAATCCACAAAAACAAGGACTGAATAGATATGATGACACTAAACTCATATCTATCAATAGTAACTCTGAACGTGAACGGGCTTAATGACCCGATCAAAAGGCGCAGGGTTTCAGACTGGATAAAAAAGCAGGACCCATCTATTTGCTGTCTACAAGAGACTCATTTTAGACAGAAGGACACCTACAACCTGAAAATAAAAGGTTGGAGAACCATTTACCATTCGAATGGTCCTCAAAAGAAAGCAGGGGTTGCCATCCTTATATCAGATAAATTAAAATTTACCCCGAAGACTATAGTGAGAGATGAAGAGGGACACTATCTCATACTCAAAGGATCTATCCAACAGGAGGACTTAACAATCCTCAATATATATGCCCCGAATGTGGGAGCTGCCAAATATTTAAACCAATTAATAACCAAACTCAAGAAATACCTTGATAATAATACACTTATACTTGGTGACTTCAATCTAGCTCTTTCTACCCTGGATAGGTCTTCTAAGCACAACATCTCCAAAGAAACGAGAGCTTTAAATGATGCACTGGACCAGATGGATTTCACAGATATCTACAGAACTTTACATCCAAACTCAACTGAATACACATTCTTCTCAAGTGCACATGGAACTTTCTCCAGAATAGACCACATACTGGGTCACAAATCGGGTCTGAACCGATACCAAAAGATCGGGATAGTCCCCTGTATATTCTCAGACCATAATGCCTTGAAATTAGAACTTAATCACAACAAGAAGTATGGAAGGACCACAAACACGTGGAGGTTAAGGACTATCCTGCTAAAAGATGAAAAGGTCAACCAGGAAATTAAGGAAGAATTAAAAAGATTCATGGAAACTAACGAGAATGAAGATACAACCGTTCAAAATCTTTGGGATGCAGCAAAAGCAGTCCTGAGGGGGAAATACATCGCAATACAAGCATCCATTCAAAAACTGGAAAGATCTCAAATTCAAAAGCTCACCTTACACATAAAGGAACTAGAGAAAAAGCAACAAATAGACCCCACCCCCAGCAGAAGAAGACAGTTAATTAAAATTCGAGCAGAACTCAATGATATCGAGACCAAAAGAACTGTGGAACAGATCAACAGAACCAGGAGTTGGTTCTTTGAAAGAATTAATAAGATAGATAAACCATTAGCCAACCTTATTAAAAAGAAGAGAGAGAAGACTCAAATTAATAAAATCATGAATGAGAAAGGAGAGATCACTACCAACACCAAGGAAATACAAACGATTTTAAAAACATATTATGAACAGCTGTACGCCAATAAATTAGGAAATCTAGAAGAAATGGACGCATTCCTGGAAAGCCACAAACTACCAAAACTGGAGCAGGAAGAAATAGAAAACCTGAACAGGCCAATAACCAGGGAGGAAATTGAAGCAGTCATCAAAAACCTCCCAAGACACAAGAGTCCAGGGCCAGATGGCTTCCCAGGGGAATTCTATCAAACGTTTAAAGAAGAAATCATACCTATTCTACTAAAGCTGTTTGGAAAGATAGAAAGAGATGGAGTACTTCCAAATTCGTTCTATGAGGCCAGCATCACCTTAATTCCGAAACCAGACAAAGACCCCACCAAAAAGGAGAATTACAGACCAATATCCCTGATGAATATGGATGCAAAAATTCTCAACAAGATACTAGCCAATAGGATCCAACAACACATTAAGAAAATTATTCACCATGACCAAGTAGGATTTATCCCCGGGACACAAGGCTGGTTCAACACTCGTAAAACCATCAATGTGATTCATCATATCAGCAAGAGAAAAACCAAGAACCATATGATACTCTCATTAGATGCAGAAAAAGCATTTGACAAAATACAGCATCCATTCCTGATCAAAACCCTTCAGAGTGTTGGGATAGAAGGAACTTTCCTCGACATCTTAAAAGCCATTTACGAAAAGCCCACAGCAAATATCATTCTCAATGGGGAAGCACTGGGAGCCTTTCCCCTAAGATCAGGAACAAGACAGGGATGTCCACTCTCACCACTGCTGTTCAACATAGTTCTGGAAGTCCTCGCCTCAGCAATCAGACAACAAAAAGACATTAAAGGCATTCAAATTGGCAAAGAAGAAGTCAAACTCTCCCTCTTCGCCGATGACATGATACTCTACATAGAAAACCCAAAAGCCTCCACCCCAAGATTGCTAGAACTCATACAGCAATTTGGTAGCGTGGCAGGATACAAAATCAATGCCCAGAAATCAATGGCATTTCTATACACTAACAATGAGACTGAAGAAAGAGAAATTAAGGAGTCAATCCCATTTACAATTGCACCCAAAAGCATAAGATACCTAGGAATAAACCTAACCAAAGAGGTAAAAGATCTATACCCTAAAAACTATAGAACACTTCTGAAAGAAATTGAGGAAGACACAAAGAGATGGAAAAATATTCCATGCTCATGGATTGGCAGAATTAATATTGTAAAAATGTCAATGTTACCCAGGGCAATTTATACGTTTAATGCAATCCCTATCAAAATACCATGGACTTTCTTCAGAGAGTTAGAACAAATTATTTTAAGATTTGTGTGGAATCAGAAAAGACCCCGAATAGCCAGGGGAATTTTAAAAAAGAAAACCATAGCTGGGGGCATCACAATGCCAGATTTCAGGCTGTACTACAAAGCTGTGGTCATCAAGACAGTGTGGTACTGGCACAAAAACAGACACATAGATCAATGGAACAGAATAGAGAATCCAGAAGTGGATCCTGAAATGTATGGTCATCTAATATTCGATAAAGGAGGAAAGACTATCCATTGGAAGAAAGACAGTCTCTTCAATAAATGGTGCTGGGAAAATTGGACATCCATATGCAGAAGAATGAAACTGGACCACTCTCTTTCACCATACACAAAGATAAACTCAAAATGGATGAGAGATCTAAATGTGAGACAAGATTCCATTAAAATCCTAGAGGAGAACACAGGCAACACCCTTTTTGAACTTGGCCACAGTAATTTCTTGCAAGATACATCCACAAAGGCAAAAGAAACAAAAGCAAAAATGAACTATTGGGACTTCATCAAGATAAGAAGCTTTTGCACAGCAAAGGATACAGTCAACAAAACTAAAAGACAACCTACAGAATGGGAGAAGATATTTGCAAATGACATATCAGATAAAGGGCTAGTTTCCAAAATCTATAAAGAACTTATTAAACTCAACACCAAAGAAACAAACAATCCAATCATGAAATGGGCAAAAGACATGAAGAGAAATCTCACAGAGGAAGACATGGACATGGCCAACAAGCACATGAGAAAATGCTCGGCATCACTTGCCATCAGGGAAATACAAATCAAAACCACAATGAGATACCACCTCACACCAGTGAGAATGGGGAAAATTAACAAGGCAGGAAACAACAAATGTTGGAGAGGATGCGGAGAAAGGGGAACCCTCCTACACTGTTGGTGGGAATGTGAACTGGTGCAGCCACTCTGGAAAACTGTGTGGAGGTTCCTCAAAGAGTTAAAACTAGACCTGCCCTACGACCCAGCAACTGCACTGTTGGGGATTTACCCGAAAGATTCAGATGCAGTGAAACGCTGGGACACCTGCACCCCGATGTTTATAGCAGCAATGTCCACAATAGCCAAACTGTGGAAGGAGCCTCGGTGTCCATCGAAAGATGAATGGATAAAGAAGATGTGGTCTATGTATACAATGGAATATTACTCAGCAATTAGAAACGACAAATACCCACCATTTGCTTCAACGTGGATGGAACTGGAGGGTATTATGCTGAGTGAAATAAGTCAATCGGAGAAGGACAAACAGTGTATGTTCTCATTCATTTGGGGAATATGAATAATAGTGAAAGGGAATATAAAGGAAGGGAAAAGAAATGTTGGGAAATATCAGGAAGGGAGACGGAACATAAAGACTCCTAACTCGGGGAAACGAACTAGGGGTGGTGGAAGGGGAGGAGGGCGGGTGTTGGAGGGGAATGGGTGACGGGCACTGAGGTGGACACTTGACGGGATGAGCACTGGGTGTTTTTGTGAATGTTGGTAAATTGAACACCAATAAAAATTAATTTAAAAAAAAAAACAGTTTGGCATAATCAAGGGTCAGGTGCTTCCTGAGGAAGATGAGGTCTTCAAGTCTTCCTTTTTTATTATTCTTTTTCCTCCTACATAATCTAGGTCATAACTCAAACCACATCACATTCTTGCTCTAGTGGAAAAGCAGCTTTTACTGATAGTTTCCATGCATGCTAACTCATTGTGTAAGGAATACGTTGTTTCTTTCTTCTCTTTCTGTCAAATGCATTCTAAAGCAGTTGCAATGGTTACAACAAAGGGAAGGTATTCAGTGACTTTTGAGCTTAGTGCCATACTGGCTGCCATGTCTTGCTTCTGTTAGACTATTTCAAGTGACTGGATGGATCTGAATTCTGAGGCTTCTCAAAACCATCATGGTACAAAATGAGAAAAGCCACATATAGTCAATAATATTGTAATAATATTGTATGGTGACAAAGAGTAACCACACTTATTGAGGTGGGCATAGTACAATGTATACAGCATTGTTGAATCACTATACTGTACAACTGAATCTAAGGTAATATTGTATGTCAACCATTCTTCAATAAAAAAGAAACACAAGGAAAGGGGAAAATGATACCCACATGCAATGCAAATATGATACCAACTGCTCAGCCCTCAACCAAACTCACAAATTAAAGATGCAGTCCCCCACAAAACTGCCCTCATTGCAGATGCAACACACAAGCTTGGGGATTCCCAGACTACTCACACTTCTGACCAACCGGCTACAGATTTGGGGGTTCCCATTGCCTCCTCTGGTTTACTGATTTGTTAGAATGACTCACAGGACTCATAAAATGCTATACAATTGATCCTTGAACAATGTGGGCATTAGAGGCACTGACCCCTCACATAGTGCAAAATCCACATTTAACTTTTGACTCCCTCAAAGCTTAACTATTAATAGTCTACAGTTAACTAGAAGCCTTACCAATCACATATAAACAGTTGAGCAACACATAGTTCACATGTTATATGCACTATATACTGTATTCTTACAAGAAAGCAAGCTAGAGGAAAGAAAAGGTTAAGAAATTTAAGGACGAGAAAATGCATTTACAGTACTATAGTATAACTTTTCCAAAAAATTCTATATATAAGTGGATCCACACAGTTCAAACATGTGTTGCTCAAGGGTCAACTATATCTATAATCACAGTTTGACTATACCAAAAAAGGATACAAATGAGGACCAGCCAAAGAAGAGATGCAAAGGGCAAGGTCTGGGAAGGTCCCACATGAAAAGATTCTGCGTCTACTCACTGTGGAATCACATCACCTACCCAGCATGTTGAAGTATATTACCAACCAGGAACCTCACCCAAGCCTAGTTGTTTAGTGTTTCTTTTTCTTTTTCTTTTCCTCTCTTCTCTCTCTCTCTCTCTGGAGGGGAAGGGTGCATTCACACATAGGCACCATTGATTGAAGCACTGGCCATGGACTAAAATCAACTCTCCAGTCCTCCTCCCTCCCTGGAGGTTGAGGTGACACCAAGCAGCTCAAAGCTCCAAACCTCTAATCACCTGGCCTTTCTGGCACAACCAGGACCCATCCTGACCGGCTCCTTAGCATAAATTCAGATGTGATCTGAGCAGCCCACCATGAATAACAAAGACACTCACAGAAAAAAAATTCCAAGGATCCCTCCCAGGAACGATGGACAAAGGCCAGCCAGATTCTTTTGTTATACAATACCTAGATATAAGATTTGGTATCTAAAATGTACCTCTGTTTTTCATCCTCAAAAAAAAAAAAAAAAAAGAGGAAGCAGTATGAATTAAGAGGTAGTGATGTTCTCTGAAAGTCACAGAAGCACCATATATCTATTAATAGCTCTCACACCTGAGCAACATAATCTAGTGATATAACATAAGTGGAAGTATATAATAATGAAAGAGGAACCAAACTTTCATTCTTTCCGATGCTTTACCTTCCTTTATGGTGCTACAAAAATAAATTCTTGTCCTACAGGAAAATCTCTCAGTGCAGAATGCCTTCTCCTTTCATCTCTGGACTCTCTGACCAGTTGATCCCACCAGTAATGATGAAGCAACTCTATGAACTATCCCCATCTCGGACTAAGAGATTAGCTATTTTTCCTGATGGAACTTATAATGATACACGGCAGTGCCAGGGTTACTTCACTGCCCTTGAACAGTTCATCAAAGAAGTAATAAAAAGTCATTCTCCTGAAGAAATGGCAAAAACTTCATCTAATGTAACAATTATATGATGTTTTTCTTTTTGATTAATGCACTGTATTTTAATTTGTGCAGAATGATAAAGAATGCTCCTTTCTAGAAGTGTGTTATGTCTGTACTTGTCTGAAGAATGACATTAAACTTTGAAAGGACAAAAAAAAATTCTTATTGCTCAGCAATAAGAATTAAGAGTACTGGGATTTGGGGATCCCTGGGTGGCGCAGCAGTTTGGCGCCTGCCTTTGGCCCAGGGCACGATCCGGGAGACCCTGGATCGGGTCCCACGTCGGGTTCCCGGTGCATGGAGCCTGCTTCTCCCTCTGCCTGTGTCTCTGCCTCTCTCTCTCTCTCTCTCTCTCTCTGTGTGACTATCATAAATAAAAAAAAAAAAAAATTAAAAAAAAAATTAAGAGTACTGGGATTTGAAATCCAGGTCTATCCTTACCAATCACCAAAACCCTCTGAACTAACTCAATTTTCTCATCTCTAAAATGGGAATAAAATATTCTGCAGGATTATCACAAAAAATGTAATTAATAAATAAAAGTGAAATTCATGTTAGGGGTAAAAAGTATTTATTCAATGGAACTCACTAAAGGGGAATTTGCCTGTGATGATTCAGGTCCTCAATTACACTCACATGACTTTTCTTCCCCACCCCCACATCCTCCAATCGAACAGCCCTGGCTATGAACATGAATTTAGAGGCAAATGGAGGAAATTAGACCACAACCAGTGACGTACTTCATAAACTGATGATTACAGGACCAGTGGTACATATGATTGGTACCAATTTTTAGCAACACTGGTTTACTAAATTTGGTTTATTTCTGCTATCTGGCCAGGGACTTTGGACATTCTGTCCTGGAAGTCCTTCAAGAGTAATAAATGACATAAAACAACTTTGCATCATGGTGATGGCAATGGGGATGTACCCACTGTGAAATTCCATCCACAGCTGATGTTCACCTACAGTGATCACAACCTTTAAGCAGCCTACCCTGAACAGTGTCACAAATCCCTGCAGGCTAGTAACTCAAAGATTTTAGTTTGGTTTTATTTTCAGACTCTCTCAAGTTCCTATCGTTAAGCAATCTCTGGACAATTAATATATCCTTCCACAGGTCTAGATTTTTGTAGCTAAGAAAATTAAACTCCCTTATCTTCCTTATATGTGAAATAAAAGAAATATAGGTCTTGTTCTGTATGTCACAAGCTCTTGAAACATCCTAACTTTGCCTTCAGACATAACTGCTTCTGCTGCATTCAAGCCTTCTAACTGGGCCCATGGAATTACCAGCCAGCAACTGTATTCTAGAAGCCTAACTCCTTAGGAGAAGTCTTCTGCAGGGGTGGAATGAGAAAAATGTTTAAGAGAAGCAGCATTTCTTACCATTGTAGGAAGATTTATCTTATTGCAGAAGAGACGTATATGAAGAAAGGGTATAGTGTGATTATGTGATTGCAATATGAAGAGCTCTCAGATATTGATTACTATGCTCCAGGTACTTTATCTACATTATGTACTTAATGCGTTCTGTGTGCATTATTTCATCTAATAGTCACATGGTTCCATAAGATTAGCATTATTACTGTTCAGGCTGAGAGTGCTTAAGTGGATTGCTGAAGGTGGTAATGCCAGGAAGTGGTAGAGGCAGTGTGTACACTGTTCATGCCACGGTTCTTAAAAACTACAGGACACTGCCTGTCTGAGGAAGGAAACTTCACAGAAAATCACAATATAAATAAGGTCTAATGCATGCCCTCAAATGCCTCAAACAAAACAAAGATAAAATCCTGAAATTTACAGGGATGTTTATTCTATCTTTATCTATAGGAAGACTGTTGAGTTGTCAGAACTGTTCCAATTTGGGTAAGGCTGCCTATGAGTTGGTAAGCTCCCTGCTGTTGATGGAGTTCAAGAAGATGGGAAATTAGCATTTTGTGGAGTGCATCCAAGGAAAACAAAACATCCTGTGGTCCTGAAAAAGAACCACTCAATATCCAGATGTCACTTATTAACCATCAAATGTCTGAGGCCCTTATATCCACCCCCAGTCCTTCCTACAGTTCTCTCAGCTGGCTATTTCATATGCATATAATCATTTTCTATCTTTCATTGCTTTTGAGCACTTCAGAGAGCAATAAGTAGTTCAGCTTAGCCCCCAGGAGGGGAGTTTGAGGAGCAAGTTCCCCAAGAACTCACAGCAGAATGGTGGAGTGGAGAGTTCATTCCTAGCTTCCTAAATGGCTAGTTCACAGGCTCGCAGCACTGTATAAACCAGATCCTTCATCTAGTGTCCTCGGTTAATCATTACCAGATCAAATTACAGATATTTACATGAATCTGTTTGGCTTCTCATTTTTCCTATGAGTTCCCAGGAGTCACATGAAAGATGCAATTGCTGAGATTACAAAAAGTATCTGGAGTAATTCTCTTTAGTAATAACTTCCAGGACTGTATTACAACTTACACACAGACATAGAAACCTCCAGAAGCCTAGAATAAAGAAAACAACACCAATACAAAATTATTAATATTCAGAAAAGGTGATTTACTTTGATTCAGAAAAGACAACAAGTAATGTAAAGACATTGTGTTGCTTTAGACATTTGCCGTAGAATTTCACCATTAACTAGACCTAGTTCAATGTAAAATCAGATTCAACCACTTTCAAAAGATGAAATCCAAGTGACTTCACATCTCCATCAGTTATATTTAAGCCATGCCTGAGATCACAAGCACACATGTCAAGGGCTCCCTTCCCACATCCTTTTAAGCCATTCCAATACTCTGACAACCGTGCGGCAAAAGGTATATTAAAGCAAGTTCTGAACATTCAGAAGGCTTCTCTTCTTCATTCATGATCTATTTCTCATAATTGCCTCTGTCAACCTAGCCTTTGACTCCATTTTTATTTTCAGTACCCTCCTGCCCCTCACCATGAATATTACGTAGAGAGCTAACACTAGTCAACATTCCTTATCAAAACACAAATTTGTTTCAGAATCTGGACGTTCATGGGTTTTAGAGACATCTTGTGGTATAAATACTGTATATTTAGTCCCACAGGTATCTCAAGTAACAAACTATAATCAGATATATTAATATTTCTGCAGAGTAACATATGTATATTCACATAAAGAGTGATAAACAAAGATTATAAATAGCTTCACATATGTTTAAATCAAGATTTAAACCAAATGAGTCACAAAATATCTTTGGCTTTCAGATACATGTGAATGTTCAAGTAACAGATTCAGGATGATGGACCAGTAGTAATAGAAATGATATTTTGACAAGGGATAAACTAAGTTAAAAAATTATGTACAGCTCCAAATTGGACAAGGCATCTTCCTTCTAGTTACATACTTAAATTCAATCTGTTAGCAACTATTTTGTCTAAGAATATTTTTCACCAAAATCCAACATCATTTATTTGTGATGAAGATTCCTGACAAGGAGAGAACTAATAGAGTCCAAAGAATACAGGAGGTCAGAGACAAGAAAAGTGTCTTAGATTCAGAGTCCAATCATGGAGACAGACAATGGCAAGAACTAAGGAAGGTATGGAGGTATGATGGACTGGGTCATGAGCCCTTCTTTGCCTCTAGTCAATCTGACTTTATTTTAAATGGGGAGGCCCTCATGTAGTTATTAAAAGAATATCCAATGCTCAGTACTCTGACTGGTCCATGGTGTGGGGCCAATGCAAGCGGATTTCTCATCTCATTCACCATCTGGTATGGAGCATCATGCTGGGCTATCCAGTAATAACATGCTGGGCTTGGTCTGGCAGGGACAGACAAAAATGTAATAAAGTCCTTACCTAATATGCATCACTGAGCATTTAAGGGACTCAGTGTCTTGGATATAGGATCTACCTTTAACAGACTTGCTAAATGATGTTTGAGAGAGAATTGTGAAAAGGGAAAAGTAAGGTTTAGAATCAAATTGTTGCCCTTATATTACATGTTTAACTCATCTGACACAACCAATTTCCCATTGACATGGACAACAGTTTGTAAAATTTAAATATAATGCTTTTCCTTTGTAAACCAGGAAAATCATCAATATGCCGGTGGGTGGATATATGCATGGATTTTAGTTCCAAACTGCCCTCAATTGAAACCCAGTCTGTGTCATTTAGTAGTGGTGAAATGCAAGAGATTATCTGGTATCTCAACTTCCTTATCTATAGAATCTAGATACCTGCATCTACTTCATCAAGATCCTGGTAACACAGTGCTTAGCACTTACTTACCTTTAACAATATATGAAAGCTGGTATTGTTAATAATAATAATAATAATAATAATAATAATAATAATGTGTTAATGATGATGATGATTAATGCCAAGTTAAATAGTAATAGCCAAAGACCATCAGAGAAAAGGCTAAACCACACCACAAACAAAGGAAAAATTTATCAAACACTGAATAAATAGACTCATCAGCCAGAGGAAGGCAACTGATGTCCCTAACTCAAACAAAAGGAGTTGAGGTGAGGGAGGACCCTCAGCCAGGTGGTGAGAGATCATGATCACATGAAAACCTTAATCAAATGTAACAACAACTGGGCCTTCCCAGAGCAGCTGATACAGATATCTAACTGTGAAGGCACATGTGGTGGCTGCTGCATAATGAGTCCCCTAGTGCCAATAGACAAGAGGCCATTTCATCAGTTGACCACGGGGACTAAGACAAATTACTCTATGGAACTTCTATGACATAGCCTTGGAGCTTCTCAAGGCAGCTTTTCCCCGCTCTCGCTTTTCCATACTCCCCCAAAGCAACAAGCAACTGGGGTCCAAATTTAGCCAAGTGGAACTTAAGTGGGTCTAAGCGTTGTCCTTCTCTCTCCATCAGAACCTAAACATAACATGAGAAAACGCATCTCAAGTCTCAGTATCACACTATGTTTGTAAATTGTGAAAATAGATTTGAAATTTGAAAATAGAAATGGCAGAAAATCACCAGGTCCATGAAAAGATACAGGAAAATCAGATTATTGATACATGTTCAGAGAAGGAAGCCAAATTAAGTATAGTTCCTTTAAAAAAAAAATCAGAGAGCTTTAGAAAATATTAGTTTTAGGTTTTAAGGTTATACCTTAAAAAAGATTCAAGTATCTTATCTATAAAAGGGAACACATCAAGGTCAAAAATGTTCATTTCAAAATGAAAAATATGTCTTCTAGATAGTAAAATATAACTGAGTCAGCCTGAAAGATGTCATTTACAAACGTTCAGACTATGACCTAGTCATTACCTTGAGAGAGGAAAAAAAAAAATATTACCTTTTCATCAGTTCACATTCCCTGAAATGGGTGTTCTATTTTGTACTGTCAAAGGTGAGATTTCCCGTCTACACTGCCCTAATGTTAGATGGGGTGACCATACAATTAGTTATTCAAAGTGTGACAGTTTTGAGCATGAAAGGAAAACCTGGGCAAACTAGGAATGTTCCTAACACATCTGGACTGGTAAGCACCCTAGGTTTTGTAATGGTGCATCGGTAAATGATTAAAGATCTGTCCTCTGGGGCTGACCCAATTAACCTCTCCCAGCCTGGCAGGTGCCATCCTACGAGTTTAGCAGACTGAGCTTCAGTAATGGTTTTAATGCCCAGGTGGCTCATTTTAGCATTAGCAACTTGATCTTGTATATCATAAAATACAGCCTCAAAAGTGAAAGGGTATGCTTGGGGTAGGATAATTGGACAAAGTAACATGTTGCTGGTACTTTGGTCACGTGGAAGCTGGAGGAGCACTCCTGGGCCAGCTTCGTCTTCATGTTCGAATTGTAAATTGGACTTCCAGTGGAAAATAGACAAGGAGCACTAAAGAAATTATGGAAAAGCAACAGTCCATACATTCATCTTCAAACATTTGTCATGGTGCTAGTTGGAAGAAAGATAATACATAATAAAGGGGCTCAGCAATACATTTTGCGTGTGTGTGTGTGTGTGTGTGTGTGTGTGTGCAGGGAGTGGTGTGAGACGTGAATACAGGTTACTACAATGAAATACAGAGGAGAATAAAGTGACTCCAGAATTCACAAGAAGTCCTGACGTTTGATAGGACTGTTTATAGGGGAGAAGAGTGAGCTGGGGTTTGATGGGGGTGGGTAGCAATCAGGGGAAGTGTGGGACATTCCATATATTAGATACAAAACCTATGAGAAGGCCAAAACTGGCTTTGGGGAGGATTGAGTTTGATCCACACAAACTCAACAGAGACCAAGACAGAGCTACAGGGGAGTTCTAAAGGTCACTGACAGGTGCTGCTACCTCTAGCTCGTACATCTGCCAAACAGGTCCTCCCTGATATCTCTGGGCTTGGGGACCCCTGTGTCAACACAGTAAGCAAGTATCATCTAAAGGGTTCACCTATAACTTTTCTTTATATATTATTTTTTAAAATATTTTATTAATTTATCCATGAGAGACACACACACAGAGAGGTGGGTAGAGACACAGGAAAGGGAGAAGCAGGCTCCATGCAGGGAGCCCGATGTAGGACTCAATCCAGGGTCTTCAGGATCACGCCCTGGGCTGAAGGCGGGCCTAAACCACTGAGCCACCTGGGCTGCCCTAACTTTTCTTTAATACCAAGAAGGTAGTAGGGGACTGTTTACTTCTCATTAAAGGGTATTCATAGTCTAAAGAAGAGAAATTATTTTTTAAGATATTCTCTTGAAAAGAGAAAGCGCCTCTACGGTTGCAGAACTGAGCTTCCACTTACACCATGATATGTTGCGAGATGTCAGTCACAGCGATGCCTGTCACTCCTCTCCATCCCAACATGAATATTTCAGCACCTCGCCACAGGCACACTTTGAAGGATGATCTCAGGACTAGGTATAGGCAATCAGAATTCTTCCCAGGACTTTTCTTCCCAAGTTGCTGAGTAATACATTTTTTTCCTCACTGGTAGCTCATGGTTCTCCAAGCTTACAAGTTTAATTCTGCTGTCAAACACCCAGCCCAGCCCCACAAGGAAAGCTTCGTGGCAGTAGCAAATGAATTCGACATAGAAAAGATAGGCATAGATGAAAGATGGAGAGAGAGAAGAAAAGAATCCTTTCTTTCTCCCCTTGAGATCTCAGAAACTGCCCTTTTCTCACTTCAGTTAGCCAACTCAATCAGTTGCCAAATTATGGGGTCCGGTACATCTGTGGGCGGGCTTGATTATGAAACCGAATGTTTTCTCAGGATCTTAGAGACCATAACAAGTAGCAATGATCGTAAATGTTTTCTGACCTCTACCCCAATCTTGGCTTATCCAGACTCAAGCCAACATCCCCAAAACAACACTTGTGGCTCTCACATATCCAGGGTGAGCTATCCTACCACTGAAGATCTTCAGTTCTTTGAAAATATTTTAAAGAGCCTAGAATTTCTAAAAGGATCTGAAAAATGAATGATGGGAAGGAATGGGAATCAATCTACCTAATTAGAATACTTACAATTTAGCCCAGAGTGTGGTATTGGGTCAACGATAGCATCCAACAAGACATCACCACCTGTGCCAACTGTACTCATATTGGAGGTCTGCTTTGAGATTATATCCTGACACTAGAATGTCTCACTAGTAATACACACTCCATTCTGCTTAATCATTTTCATAGGGACACACCAGTAATCCTGGTGGCTATAGATGCATCTACCGCATGAACCCAGTATGGGTGTGTTGACCCAGGTGGAACTTTGCTTCCAATCATAGCAAATCTTATCAACCTATTTGTCAGTGAAGCACCATTTTTCTAACTACGTCTTGGAGGCCAGGTCAAAACATTCCCACATCCCACGACCTAATATCCTCTGATCAATGGACAATCTTATATTTACAAATTGTCTTTATCAGTGATTATGAGTGTGACGATATTCACATTTGTTATTAGCTTCTCCCCATCTACTGTGCCTTCTCTGGTTGAAATTGTTTCATGATTTCCTTTCCCTACAGAACAATCAAAATAAGAGTGTTCCCCAACTCTCAGAGATGTCAGACAAGTTTGTGGACAGACACCTGGGTTAACTTTCTTTTCCAATTAAGTTATTCTCTTAGAAAATGCTTTGAAACTGTTTATAATGCTGCATTAGTATGATTGTTTCTCTGATACAAATATGGCACTTGTTCTCATAATGAAATATCCAAATCTATATTTCCTGTGTGTCTATTTAAATAATTTCCATAGTGAGGTTTTTAATTTTTTTCTAACTGTGTGTGCATTATGTTTTACTCTGCTTTAAAATATCTTCATACTTGTAAGGATTCAAGTGTCCTTCAGAGTCTTCCTTAACAAACATGGCCCTACCAACAAAGTGCTCCTACAAAATTCTATTGACATATGAACCAGAGAAATATTATGTACTAGAGAAATATTTCCAAGGTGATGTACCAGTTAATAGGTGTTCTTAATGATACTAAATTATGAGCTTCTTTTCTGTGAGTGTTTTCTTTGATAAATATTAAAAATGCTCACTCTGACCACAGGGCAGTGGTGGGAGACAGGGGTATAGGGATTAGGTATAGAAATAGACCAAGAAAGGATCTCTTCCTTAATTAACTCACATTTTAACTGTGGGATAATGATCAGAACTATATAATTACAATAATGTAATCATAGTGCTCAATAGCTACCCAAAGCCTGTTCCCCCCTTCCCCCCTACCTCTGGTACTTCCCCTGTGGACCGCACAAGTGTGCTTGACTCATTAGCAGGAAAGAGGATTTTTAACCAATTCCATGTATTAAGGAAACACAT
This sequence comes from Vulpes lagopus, assembly GCF_018345385.1. Taxonomy (NCBI): domain Eukaryota; kingdom Metazoa; phylum Chordata; class Mammalia; order Carnivora; family Canidae; genus Vulpes; species Vulpes lagopus. Next base: position 57,936,855 of record NC_054826.1, on the reverse strand, counting down.
CTGATGGTCTGGTAATTATGCCTGCCAGCCCCCATGCCTGACCCGTTTTCTATTCATCTTTGCTCTACTCTGTAGCCACCAGCGGCTGACCTTGAGGAAGTTACATCTCTGGGCTTCCATCCCTGTGGCTTCGGATTGAGTTCAAGCATTTGAGGAAATTAGGAGGCACCAGCAAGAGATCAGAGGTCATGAAGAGATTATTTCAGGGTGTTTACCACCCCCATCTCCTCCAGCCCCCCTCCCCCCCCACACACACATACCTCCCTTCCTTCTTGTCAAAGCACTATGTTTCTGGCAATGATTACCATGCTCTGTGACTGCCATTAGATATGGGCAGCCCCTTTGCCACAGCTCTAGCTCTCACCTGAATCTAATAACTCCATTTCTTACTCTTGCCTTTCAGTATAGAGCAGTCATGGCTTCTTGCTGTGGCTCATCCCTAGGAGCCTCAGTACCACTTGCTGGCTTCCTTACCCCTGTCCGTGCCTCTGCAGTCATCCCTTCATCAAACTGCTTTCAACATCCTGGCTAAATGTGCTTTCTGTTCTTTGTTAGGACCCGATTTGGACACCTGGGATTACACCTGTAATACAAAATTGGAAAGGAAGTGATAAATGGCATACGGGTTAGAGGACTCCTCAGATTCAGTGGAGTAAGACATCCTTCCCAGCTAGCAGATTAGAGAAGGCTTCATGGATGAGAGGCAGTCAATAAAGGCATGGCTTAATTCTTCACCTTTCTAATGAGAAATAGTGGTTCATTTTCTCTCAATTTCCACACACCACCCCTGTCTCCCTTAGACTTGGGCTATTTGGAGAAAACTGAATATTGCTCCTGGAAAGAACAACCAGGGTTACAGAGTTTGCTTTTCTGATGAACTTGCAAAATGTCAGCGTCTCTATGTGAGCCGATCTGAATGCTCCTGTTAAAATGTCACAGGGCCAGCCCTGTTCGCAGAGCGAGGTGGCAGGAACTCAGCTGGGAAGTGTTCTTGGCTGCAGCAGCGGGCGTAGGGCCGTAGGGCCGAGGCCAGCCACTGATGAGCTCCAGAAGAGGGGCTAATGTGCCCTTCCTCCCCTCTCTTCATCCCCTTCCTCTGACTCCCCCTGTTTCCCTATATCTCTCCTCATACACAGCACCCTTGGCAAGTGGGAGGAGGCCGGGGACTTTTTTTCTATTTAAAGATCAAGATATTTTGCTCCTGCTAAGAGGTTTTAAAAGGATCTTTAAAAGGATTCTGCACAATGGTCATGAAGAACTGCATCACGCCAGAGAGTTACGTGAACCATTGTTTGGGTTTCTTAGTTGGATTGTCCAGCTGGGGAAGCTCCAGGGCTGAGCCCCATGCAGCACTGCAGTCACAGCAATTCCACATCCACTGGGAGGTAAAGCAAGCAGCAGAAGTCTCAGATGACTGTTCACAGGAGAGTCCTGGCCCTCACCCTCTCCCTCTTTCCCTCATCTATTTCTCTCTTCTCCTCCCTCCCCCACTCTATTTCCATCCCTTCTTCCTTCTTTTCCTTTTTTCAGTCTCTTTATTGGGGAGGGGGTTATAATCATCGTTTAAATTGCACCTTGAGTGGGATTCACAACTAGAATGCTTTCCAATAAGATATTGGATGTAAAAGAACAAAACAGTTGAATTCCTCAATAAAATTCAAAATGTCAGGGCAGCCATACCTGGGTTTGGGGTGCTGACGCCCTAAGCCATCAGAGCACCTGAGGCTGGCTGAAAGCGTCGTTACCCCATTCTCAACAAGATCCACAGCTGCGATGATGTCTTCTCCTTCAGTGGATGCTACCCTCGGATTGGTTGCCCTACACCTGGAGCCATCAGGTCCAAGGATGTGCACTAGCTGTGTCAGCACCTGAAAGAAACCTTGCCTGACACCTCCTTCTCAGCTAAGTACATTTGTTAGGTTGCGTGTCAACCTCTACGGAAACCTGTCTGCTTACCTGCTTCCTTCTCTCAATCTGTTTCCCCCAGGCAGTGACTGAGCCGACTCTCCCCTTGGATTCCTCCTTATGGGCTCAGGAGCTCAATTAGAATGCCGTGAGAGCTCCAAAATCCCCGTTTAGAAATCCTTCTACCCATGAATAGACAAATGGAAGGATCTACAGCGGCGAAGGCAAAGATGCGTTCTTCTGCTTGTTAACTCTTCCTTGCAGATGGAATAAACCCAACATTCATCAAGTTTCTGCTCCTCTCTTTACACTACAAGCTCTTACTATCCTTCTGTTGAAAACTTTCAGAGAAAATCCCAAATAAAGCCACATCTCCTCAACTTGGCAAACAGGAATTCCATGACAGCCCCAGCCAAACTCTTCCTTCTCGGTAGCCACCCATGCTGCCCGGTCATGGGTGGGTCGGTTCCCTAATTGGGCCATCCTCCCCACCCCTCTTTCTTACCTGAGAAGCTTTTGTTTGCCTCTTTTGCCTAAACTCAAGCACCTTCTCACATTACTGTTCCCTGGCCCTCTTGTGATAGGGTGTCTCCGTCTCCGTAAACTGTGCAACCCCCCAGTACTTATACTCGGTTATAAACACAACCTTGCTTGCCTCTCTACTCCCCTTCTGCCCTCCAACCACACATAAATATTCTCTCCTAAAATGATTTTAGGTTCCTTATTACGAGTTCTAGAACATTGTCTGGAAAGGAGTAGTTGCCCAATGCACATTTAATCCAATAAATGAATGAATAGCCCAGTCAAGAAAAGAGAGCAAAGATTTCTCGAAATTTTATCTTCAGTGTTGGTTTTTGCTTTATGTTCTTATTGCAACGCAAATATATGTCCATTATATTTAAAAAATGGTAATTACTATACTGTCTTTAACTACCTTCTACCATCTTTATCTATTCGGAAGGCAAAATAGAATCTGTTTAAATTTACCTGTTTATTATAAGTAAAATTGAACTATTTTTCCTGAAGTTTGATAGTCATCTGTGTATTTTACTGAGCGATCTACTTCGTCTTTTACCTATTTTTATTGGAATATTATTAGTATAACAAAAAATTCTTCTTATAAAACCATAAATACCTTTTCTGTCAAATTTTCAAATATATTTTTCAAGCTAAGTATTTCTCCTCCTTTTGTTTATTTTTGCCCAGTTTTTCAGATAAAAATATTTTTAACTGCTAGTAGTCAAATATATCCATGTTTTTAATATGATTTCTGCCTTTGCATTTATTTATAGAAAAGTTTTCTCATTTACTTATTGTTTCATTTTTAGATTTCATATTTTAATCTTTCTGGAATTTATTTTGGCATAGAGTATATAATTGCTCCACGGAGATAACTAATTGTCTCAGCATGATTTATTGAATAATTCATAATTTCTCCTTTATTTGAAATGTCACATTTATCAGATTCTAAAGTGTTTATATATATACATGAGGTTGTTGCTGGCCTATAAAAGTCTGATTTCATTGAGAAAGATATTCCTGCCTCAACATAGCACTATAAGAATTCAGGGTTTGAAAAAGATTATTTATCTTAATAGTGTGTCCTTAATTATTTAACAATGTAAATTACATTCTCCCATCGTCCTCCTCTTCCTCATTTATTCTTCTCTTTTAATTTTTTCTGACCTGTTCTTCCAGATTTGTTTCCTCATATGAAATATAGAATATTTTTTTGAAATTTTAAAGCAAAAAAATCCCAAGAAAATATTGATTGGAAGGAAATAAAACCTTTAAGTGGGCTGCAAAGTATTAACACCATCACACTTCTGAGTGTACCTCTTTTTGTATACATAGATACGTCTTTTTAAAGCTATTTAAAGCATACACCTGGTAAGGGTCATTCCAAAATATGGGATATTTTCTGTAGACCTTAGGAAAAGAGCATCTTTTCTCCTATATTAGTTTATATTGCTGCTGCAACAAATTGCTGTACACATAGGGACTTAAAACAACACAAATTTATTCTCTTATAGTTCTGGAGGTCAGAAGTCCAAAATAGCCAGCCATACTACCTCTCCAAGCTCTAGGGGAGAATCCTTTTCCTTTTCCAGGTTCTACAGCTGTTTTCCTTGCATCTCTTGTCCCACAGCAACTCCTTTGTCTTCAAAACAGCAACACAGCACCTTCAAATCCATCTCTCTGGGTTGCTTCTGCTCCCATCATTACAACATCTCCTTCTGTAGTAAAATCTCCCTCTTATTAGGACGCTTGTGATTATATTTAAGGCCTAGGTAGATAATCTAGGAAAATCTCTCCATCTCAATATTAATTTAATCTCATCTGCAAAATCATTTTTGTTGTATAAGGTAAAACTCACAGGCTGCAGAGATTAGGACCCTGACATCTTCAGAGCCATATTCAGCCCACTATAACCTCCAGTGCTTATGAGTCGAAGCAAATTATTCAATGATTTTCTAGCAGAATAATTGAAGCAACCAGAAATATTGGCAACTTAACTAACTCTCTGTCAGGAGTCAATCTTTCATTTAGTTTTCCTATCTAATTTTTGGTGTATAGCTTCAAAAAATAATACAGGTAATAGCAGGTATATTTGTCTTGTTCTTTATTTTAATGGAAGTTCTGGCAATTCACCAATAAACTATAATCTTCAAAGCCATTTAAACATTCTTTTTATTGATACTGTACAACTGCATTCTCATCTTATTAAAATAAAACTAGAAATGAACTCATGTTGACATTCTCAAATGTGCTGCCCGTCACTTAATCTCTACCTAAACTTCTGTAATATTGTGACTTCAAAAAGCCAGAAATTGTATCTGTTGCCTTTGGGTGGCCAGAATTCATCCTCTCCTTCGCACTTTTGAAAATATCTAGGGCTCTTTTCTACGTGCGTCACTCATTTTGTTAGATCATCCAAATAGAATGCGAGGTAGTCATCAAACAAATTCATGCATATTATTCGCAAATTGTGTTAAATGTTATGAAAGGAAAAACAATTTGTTAAAATAAGTGGATACCAAAAAACGGATGAAAAGAATTGAGGAACAAATTAAATTCTACATAGAACCATGTATTATTTTTTAAGTCATAATAAAACTAAGGAAGAAGACAAGGTCACTGGACAAAATAGGATAAAAATACATATGCTTTACTCCATGCATATGGGAGAAAAATAGACTTTGGCAAAGTCCGAAGAAAATAACTCTAATTCTGTAATTAAAAATCTTTTTAAGAAGGATCTGTTTTTGAGAGAGCCTTGGGCTAGTCTCTTTGCTTTACTTCCATTGCAAGAATGACATCATGTGGCCAATGAGATTTCCAATACTATGTTATTCCTCCTCTCCAAAATAATTGTTATTGAGACAGTTTAGACATAGAAATAGAAGGATAGATTCCTTGTAAGTATTGTATTTCTGTAACTGAGTCTGCTTTAAATAGAGGCAACTATTTTCTTTTGTTAGATGAATATATATTTTGTAGTATGATCCTTACTTTTGTCTAGTTTTGATATCTGAATAACATTTAATCATAGCACAATGTATGGGTTTTCAATTCATACACTTGTCACTTCATTAGACATGTTTTTATAATGCATAATCCAAACCCTGTCATGGAAACGCGGAATCAGAATCTCTATTGTTGGGTCCCCAAAATAAACATTTTGAACCAAGAGGTAATATTTATGCACACTGAAGTTTGTGACTGACACGTGTAGCAGTTAGTCTTGCTGGCTTCAGAATCTAAAGACTTACTAGTCATATGACTTTTAACAAGATTCTTTATCTTAAACTTGATTTTTTCACTCCTGAAGTTTAAAAAAATGTGAAATATTTCATTTTTAAAACTATGTAAAATAACATAAAAACTATGTAAAATACATAAAACTATGCAAAGTAGTGTTATTTTACAAGAATGTCACCCAGAATGTCATCATAACCAAGGTCTTTTTTTTAAACAAATATTGCTTTTTTTTTTTTAATTTTTTTTTTAAATTTATTTATGATAGTCACAGAGAGAGAGAGAGGCAGAGACACAGGCAGAGGGAGAAGCGGGCTCCATGCACCGGGAGCCCGATGTGGGATTCGATCCCGGGTCTCCAGGATCGCGCCCTGGGCCAAAGGCAGGCGCCAAACCGCTGCGCCACCCAGGGATCCCCAAATATTGCTTTTGACACCTTTTAAAACTGATTCCATATTCATGGCACCTGTATTATTGTAAATCTCTTATGAGTTCTAAGTTCACATTAACACTGAGTTCAGTTCTCATACAATTATTAATGTAATTTGATTTCTCTCTTTGAGGGCTAAAGAAATCCTGGAGTGTTTTGTTTGCCTTTCATGGAGAGTACTCAAAGTCAGCATAGTTAGCCTTCTGACTTAAGAAACATTAAACCAGATACTGGATTTAGAAGACTGGAAACCTGACTGGTAAGGACCGGGACGAGTCATAAAGTCCCAGACCACAGACGCAGGAAATTGGAACTGAGTTCCTTACATAAAGTTAGGCACCATCAAAGGTCATTTTCATTACAAAATGGGAAGTAGAATACTCTATTCAGCAGTCCAAGAAAGAGCAAAGAAATTTGCCGTGAAACTGGAGTCCTAAAAAGATAGTGACCTCTCAAGAGTATCAGGCATGATGGTACTAACAGGATCTTTTAGGAACAAGACTCTTAGCCAAGAAGTTAACACACACATGTGTCCAGCATAATAAAAACTTGACAGAGATGGAAAGTAATCTTCTGGCCCCCAGAGGGACCCCACTGCAACTGAGGGTATCAGAACACCAATGGAAAACATGCTCCATGGGCGCCTGGGTGGCTCAGTTGGCTAAGTGCCTGCCTTTGGCTCAGGTCATGATCCCGGAGTCCTGGGATCGAGCCTCACATGGGGCTCCTGCTCAGCAGGGAGTCTGCTTTCTCCCTCTGCCTCTCCCTCCATGATCTCTCTCACTCTCACTCTCTCAGATAAATAAAATTTTTTAAAAAATCTTAAAAAAGGGAAAAGAAAAGAAAAAAATATGCTCCCCACTGGGTGTTACATGTAATTCTTAAATCACGAAATTCTACCTCTGAAACTAATGATATGATACTTGAATTGAATTTAAATTTTAAAACACGAAAACATGCTCCAATGAAGACGAACTGTCTGTCCAATGTATACAAACGACAGAAAGAAACAAACTTCTCTAAAAAATAGCCATAAGTTGCAACAAGCATAGAAATGTGTACTATAAAAACTAGAAAAAAATGAAAACACCTTACTGTTTCAAAGTAAGTAAGTAAAGATTTGTTAAAATAACAATAAGAGGAGACATAAATGCAAGGACATAGGCAAAATGCTAACTCGCTTTTGGTGGTGCATTGTTTACCTTTTAAAATCTTTATTGTGAGCTAATCTTTATCCTTTTGTTCCCCCTTTTCTTTCCTGAAGATTCTTTGAAACTGTCCTGTCAGAGAGACTTTGTGTTTACTTCTGCAAGAAAGCCCAGTGTTCATTTTATTTCCTAAATATCTGGAATCTAAGATAATGTAGTTGCTAAATAGGAGCCACAAACTAAAAGATTGCTTAGGACCATGGGTAATTTTTTTTTAACCTACATACCAAGAAGAAAGGAAAAAAACCAAAATATTTTGGGACGCCTGGGTGGCTTAGTGGTTGAGCATCAGCCTTTGGCTCAGGGCATGATCCCAGGGTCCTGGGATCAAGTTCCACATTGGGATTCCCCACAGGGAGCCAGTTTCTCCCTCTGCCTATGTCTCTGCCTCTCTCTGTGCATCTCTCATGAATAAATACTTTTAAAATCTTCAAAAAATATATTTCCCTAAAAAATCATGTGATTTTTTTTCTTTCATGGTTCTCCCCCAACTTAGGATAGAACACTTTTAGAATTAAGGCTTTCATTGGGGGAGGGAGGGAGGTCTTGGTTCTAGATTTCCATATCTCTGGACCAAAGTCTTTCTTTACTGTCCCTATAGGCATAAAACCCATGATCTCCAGGCCAGAGTAGCTCAGCTTTAACACTGTTGACATTTGGGGCCACATCAGTTTTTGTTCTGGATGGCTTTCTCACACATTATAGGATGTTTGGCAAAATTTCTACTTCTGCCCAGTAGATGTCATTAACACTGCCCACACTCCTCCACTCCCACCATTGTGGCAACAAAAAATGTCTCCAATGTCTCCAGGTGGAGGCAGGGCTAAAAGGCAGAAGGGTGCAACATTATTCCCATTGAGAACCACTGCTCTGGGCTGTTCTCTTTCTTTTTTTTTTTTATGTTTTATTTAAATTCAATTTAGTTAACATATAATGTATTATTAGTTTCAGGGGTAGAATTTAGCGATGCATCAGTTGCATATAACACCCAGTGCTCACTAATCAAGTGCCCTCTTTAATGCCCATCCTCCAGTTACTCCATGCCCCCAACCACCACCCCTTCCAGCAACCCCCAGTTTGTTTCCTAGAGTTAAGAGTCTCTTAGGTTTGCCTTCCCTTCTGTTTTCATCTTATTTTATTTTTTTCAATCCCTCCAAAATGTCAGCTCTCCCTGCCTCCAGCCCCTCCCTTCATCAAAGTAGAGCTGCAGCTCCTCATGCAAGCATTTCAATGTTTTTTAGGGCACTCTTCTTTCTCTCTCTGAGAACCCGATAAATTATCTTTCAATCTGGCAATCTCAGCTATGCATTTAAGTCATGTATGTTTAAATTTAGAGTGTGTTTCTGTATGTTTCCAGTGAAAGCTTTTTTGGGTTATTTTAGTATAGGACTAACTGCACAGGTGGTAAGACATGCTCTGACTCTTTCAAAGTGAGTGCTGAAGCCTGCCCTTCAAAAACCTGGAAAACTGATGTAAACTTCTAGGTTTAATCAAATTATATCCCAATGGCTATTTTAGGCCAGGGAATATCAGAAATATGAAATATCAATTATCATTGTGAACACCAATAAATTACAGAGATTTTATCACACATGTAGAGGATGACTTATCACAATTTAAATATCACTAGTCTAATGCATACATCGTGTATACTTGTATTTACTTGTTATCATTCCTACCAAATCACCTCTAGTAACGTCAGATAGACATTGTCTGAGATGCTTTGTCCAATTACTTTGACCCTAAATGATGCAACCCATATAAAAAGAGATAAAATGCTAATTTTATTCTTATATTTTTTAAGTTTCCTAACATAAATTCCTGAGCAGTTAGTAAATAATCTGTTGTAATGAAGAGACCATTGGATTTAGATAGAAATCCTAGAATCAAATCCTACAGAAAAATAGACAGCCAAGAATCCAATCCTATATGAGATTCATGTTACCTTTTCTTAAAGTTCTGTGACGTGTGTTCCCTAGGTCTAGCTATAGAAATCTGAGCCTTTAAACATTTGTTTTTCCAGATATAGTCAGTCAAATTCCAAAAAAAAAAAAAAAAAACAAAAACCTGCCACTATTTTGGAATTCTGTTGTAAACCTGATTTCAGTTATTTTACACGATTCTTCTAAAATATTTCAGGATAATTATAGAAACATAGTACACTCTTATTTGTCAGAAGGGGAAAATAACCCATGAGACCATATCATCTTTCAGACTATTTGTGTATCAGACAGTGACTCCGGGAGGGAGCATGAATTATCTGCAACTTTCTTTGAATTATTCAGTATCTACCATGCATGATTGTAATTGTTTCAAAGGCATCTCAGTTAAAAATAAGTGTCTTTCAGCTACGTTCTGTGTTTTTTGTTAAATATGCGGTAACTTAATATTAGTCCTCAATTATAAAAGAGAAACCCATTCTTATTGACAAAAATGTGTGTTCACTTACAAACACACACACATATGGACACACACATACACACACATCTCCATATATGTAGACTATATAAACTGATATACGTGGAATACATACCGATGTATATGGATTTCTGATAAGAGTAAGAATGCACGGTAAGGTATAGTGAATTAGCTCTTCCTTCACTGAAAGTGATAAACATTTTTTTTCCATACAGGATAGTATTTTATGGTGAGCGAAACTGTGAACACGGTAATGATAGCGAGGTATCATTGTTAGGTATCACTAACATAATATCAGTGGCAGAGGCACTGGACCGAAAAGGAGAATATTTGTGGAGGAGGGGGCAGAGAAAGGAGATGGATAAGAGAAAGCCTTGAGTTCCCCCTAGAGGTTGGTGTGTGCAGGTGATTTCCTCTAGATCATTTTTTCTTTTTTATTCTTATCCTCGGGCAGTTAGAGGAAGGTTATTTCTCTAGAGAAGATAATATAATATCAGGGAGAGGGGAAAAAAAAAAAACTTTTCCCTGTATAATTCCAATTCTTTAAACAGTTTCTGAATGGCCACCTGGGGGAAATGGCATAGGCTATAAGACCCCTGAGGACTCGTTAATAGTCCCTAGTACATTGCATACTAGGTCAAGCCATTACTGAACTCTTACTTTCCCATCTCTAATCATACTTAACCATGTGTCCAGTTAGGATTACCAGTCTGGAGCATAAAATGTGCACCAAATAACAACACAACAATATGTAATACCCGTGATGTCAAATGACCCCAATTTTCTCTAACCCTAAAGAACATACTTTACATATCTCAATACCAGTTTGATCATTTGGTACCACACAGTAAGTAAATTCTAACAAAGTGATTATACCTTCATCTTAATCCTGCAAGTCTTACAGAGTATCTTTTAGCTTGTCTTACCTTCCCACTCTCTCTTAGCCATGTGGAAGCTTATTTCTGGCTAAGCCTCTTCACCCTCAGCTACCACCTGGTGTGGTACAGAAACTAATGCTGCTCCATTAATACCTGTTAAAATGGATTAATCTCACCCTACATTTCCTTTTTTGTGTCACTCTACAAAGTTCCATGGAACTCTAAGGAAAATTTAAACTACCAAGATCTCCCTCTACAAAGTTCCATGGAGCTCTAAGGAAAATTTAAACTACCAAGATCTCCTTGACATTATTTAGGTTTACACAATTGGGCTCCCTAACTAAAATGTGATCACTGAAGCAGCTTATGACCTGCAGTGCAAATGCCATCATAAATTGGGGCTACTGAAAGAGCAAACCTGATGATATTGTCAGGTCTGAATTCATTCCTGCTGTTTGCCCCCCACACACACACACACCCAGCATGGTGTTATCTGGGGAAACAGAGTATGCAGGGTGAGATGCAAGAAAGAACAATAGAAAGCTTTTGTGTTTTCAGCTGTTATGTATCTCCAGGATCTATTCATTCATTCTAATTGTCTAGAACCCACCTACTGTGAACTGACAGAAATTTGCATAAATAGTACATTGAGAAGTACTCCAGTTATCTATTGCTGGGTAATAAACCACATCAAAATGTATGGCTTAAAATAACAATTTGTGATTTTCTGTGGGTTGACTGAGCTCAGCTGGCAGCTTTCACTTGAGTTACCTAAAAGACTACACTCAGATAATAGCTAAGGATAGACTTATCTGGACGCTCAACCGGGATGGATGAAGAAATGGCTTATTCACCTGGCAGGTAGTTGAATGCGGACTCTTGGCTGGGAACTCAACCCAGGTTGTTAGGCCACAAGTGACCCTTTCATCTGGTTTGGACTTCTCACAGCCTGGTGGCTGTATTCCAAGAATTTTCCCAAAATCAAGCTTTGTATAGAAACAGGAAGAGGAATGCAAAGTTTTTCTGACTCTACCTTGGACCTATAATAATATCTCTTTCACCAAATAGAATCAGTCAAGCAAACCACTAAAGAATCTCAGACTTAAGGGAAGATAAATTAGATTTCAGCTCTTGATGTGAGGAGTAGCATGCACAAATATGTAGAGAAGAAATTGATGGAAGCATCTTTACAGTCTAGCTACAAGAGGTTAATGGTGATTCTATGATTTCTATATCTTGGGGAAACAATTTTTATCACTAATGCAACCTGGCTGACTCCTTTTCATGAATGACAAATTAAATATTCAGGCAGAACTTTATAATGATGGAACTCCTCAATCTCCAGGTAACTTCTGAATCTCCCTTACTGTCACCAACATTCAATCCATATATCACCCAATCTAATATGACATGATCTCTCTTTCTATTGTGTCAGACTTAATGACCCCAAACCATCACTTTTAGTTGCTTGTGTTTCTAGCATCCTCCTTGTAAATTGAGTGGCCTATGTCCAGGGATACAGCCTATATTCCCTTACCGAATTTACAACAGGCAAATCTCCAAGCAATTTCATGGTCTTGCATTCCTCAAACATAAGCTCACGTTGGTTTCTTTTTATTTCTCCAACACAGCAGAATTCAATAGTTCCTTTAGTCCCCAAGCCACTGCTATCGAAAGTTGAATAAATGAAGGACTAAGCTTTCAAGTCCCTCTAAAAAATAGCACGCCCTTCCTCTTACACAGATATCTCTCTAAAACTTTGTCTTTCTTCCACATTTAATCTCCCTGCACCTTGACTAAACTTTGTTACTGAGTGAAAAATCTGTCTTCAGCTCCTTTTGTTTCTGATCCCATCTCAAGTGAAATAACGTCTCCATTCCTAAACCTAGCCTAATGATAAAAAGAAAAATCACTTGAGACTTTCATGAACACCATCCCACCCACTGACATTTGCCACCTCAAGACAATATATTGTCAAGTTAAGTCTGCTGAGGTCCTAGAAAATAATTTCTATTCCCATACTCATAAGATACCTAAGAGATGCAAGGGGAGTAGTGGTCCCTATGCATAGAGGATTTAAATAGATCCCTGAGCATCACAGAATAAATCTCCAAAACGGATTTTTATGAAGAGATTCTGGAATTTTCAGAGTTTCTTGAGATATAGCTCTGCCCATTATATGTTGATTCTTAAAATTTAACAACATGGATAAATATGCTCAGCCTCAAGAAATAAATGCTTAATTTTACCACCATCAGATTCTTCACAGGCAGAAATCTTGACTGAGATTCTGACTCAAGACAGATGGTATCTCCACTCAGGCCTTGGCCTAATGAGAGAAGATCTTAAGAGACCTTGAGAGCCTAGGAGAGTTGAGGCTGTGTCACCATTTTATTCACAGTTCTTATTCTATGCAAATTGAACCATAAACATATGATTTCATAAGACACTTAATAAAATTTATAGGCAGGGAATATTCCCTTCCATGAAGATATACAAAAGACTCTAAGGCTTGAATAAATGTTCTAAATCAAGAATGCAATTATCAAAACAGCTGACATAAGAAGAAATTCGTGAGTTTTTTCCTAGGGTTGCCTCTCCTTTTCAGGATAAGGGTTTGTAAGCCCAAACTGCAAAACTATTTCCCTGCCCCCAATATACAAACAGTTTAGCATCTACATTATACTCTGTACTAACAAGATTTTACTATTCCATTGTTTTCATGAGCTTTACTTTACTATTCCAGGAAACCTATGCCCAGGCAAATAACTTGATTTTTCATTATGAGACTTTTTCCAGACTTGCAAATTTCCCTTCAACCCTTCAGTAGGAAGTACCAACAGATACTTTGGGTCTTCAGAACTTTTAAATCCCTCACCCTAAAATCTTTGCCTTGCTATTTCCAGCAGTCCTAAACTGTTATATCATGATTTTTTCCCAGTCTTAATTAAGCCCTCTGACGGAAGATCCAGCTTAAGCCAAACTTATTCTCGACAAAATTGACCTTGCCTTTTCTGCTCTGAGGACTATAGAGCTCTGTGGAGGTGGTGTTCTCCCGCATGAAGGTAAGCAATTCATTCAGATTGCTTTATCAACAGATTGTGTGGGTGATGTTCATGGAGTTGACATTCAATGAAAAGTAACGCTCAGATCCTTGAAAACTAACCTGTCAAAGCAGAGGGGAGGGGATTTGATGTGGGTATGCAAACATGGCATCAAAAGTCAGAAGTGTGGTTACTATTTTCTCCTCTATCCCAGCCTCATATAAGATATGTTCAAAGGGATCATATACTTCCTAAAATATTGAGGTCAGATCCAGGCTTTGGTGAGTTATTTAGAACCTCCCAAGTCCTCTGGCTTTTGCAGAGAGGTGATGTCTGGGAAGCCATCTTCCCTGGTGCTTCTGGGTTGTTGTAGACACACACACACACAGGTGAGGAAGAGAGAGATACAGGCAGGCATAGGCTGTCCCTGTTCTTGCCTCTCATTCACCTTGAAACAAGACATAGCACTTGGCAAAATTTAAAAACCGATCTAACCACTTAACATGTTAAAACATCAATATTTTAGTGAAGATTTATCTCATGGGGAGATGGGCAAGAAAAGCTATAACACATAGCACAAACAATAAAATTCTTATTGGACCTATCTGGTTTTTCATCTTCAAAGTTCTTAGAATGAGCACGCACACCCCATCTCTCCTTTCTTTTTCCCTTCCAATTAATGCCTTTCCTATCTTTTAGCAAAACAAAACCCTGAATTAGCTAACAGCCCCTTCACTTGGGATGCAGTATGGGATCAATCTACTGTTCCTCCAGCCTGAGCAAAGGGGAAGGTCTCACCTCCTCAGAAGAGTTAGCACAGAATTTACTCTTCAATTTCACATACTCCTTGTGTTTACGACTATATGCAAGTCACCAGACTGCTGCAATGAAACTTTGACTAAATCCAAATCACATGTATGCTGAAAACTGAAGCAACATTCTAGCAGAGAAGGAAATTTTTAATCAAGGAGAAATAGCAGGAGACTATGGACAAATATTCAGTGACCTGGAAAATTAAAATGAGGATTAATTTCAACTAACAACCAGATGTGTGTGTGTGTGTGTGCGTGTGTGTGTGTGTGTGTGTGTGTGAAAAAGAGAGAGATATTTTAAATAGTGAAAAAACAAATATCTTTGCACTAGTTTCTAAAGTAATTTGCTTGCTTGTTTGTTCCGCCACATGAGAAAATGGCTGGATCTGATTTGCATTTAAGGCATAAAATTGAACACTGAGTAAAGATAATAATAGGTATATTATATACATATATGCATTGTGACTTCCACATTAATATTTAAAAGGTATTATATTTTCATTGTGTCTAAATCCCTATGTTATTTAAATGAGAAAGATCACTAGAACTTAGAACAATTGGCAAGAAGGAAAAGACCATTTGGTGAAGAGGATAGATCACTGGACTGAGAGGAGAGACAGGGTGTGATCTTAGCACTTCCTCTGACTTAATTGTGGACCTTTGGTCTGATCTAATCCCCAATTAAAATCTTGGGATTTTTTTTTCCCCCAGCAAAATGAAGAGGTTGGATTAAAGCAAGGCCTAACCTTGTTCCATCTATGGATACCCCTGGCTTATAATTACCCTAGAAAAAGTGGCCGTGGCCAAAATTCACATCAGTTTCCTATGAATGTATAATCACAGTGTTTGAGATGCATCAATGTAGGAGTGGCTTGGCAGTAATTTGGTTGGTTTTCTGTTATTGTTCCTGCCTCTGTTGCTGCTGTTGTTCTGGGAAAGCAAATTTTCTTTGCTGATCGGCACTGTTCTGAGGTGTGTGCATCAAATAATAGGCAGTTTTCAAGCCTCTTTGACAGATGCAATTACATGCACGCAGACACCCACACAAATAAGCCTGATGAAGTCAGACATCTGTTTTCCTACACAAGCTGCTCTCATCCCACTAGTACCTCATGATCTTTTTTCTACTGGAGACTGAGAAATGGGGAGTTCTCAGGAATTAATCCTGAATCAGTCCCTAACCGGGCCAACCAACTACACTGACTGTAGGCAGACGCCCAGATGCGGGATGACCAGAGGAAGTATAAACCAAGAGAACAGCACCAGGCCCACCAGAAGGGAGGGAGGAACTGGGGGCCGTGGGCTCCAGAACTCACCCTAAAAATCTGAGTTCTGCTTGTCTGCCTCGAGGTGTCATTTTCTCTAATGTAGGAAGGCTGACACTTTAAATAAAGGTGAAGTAGTCTCTATAGTCAGCTTCTACCAGCAATAAAGAGAAAGAAAAGAACCCCAAACCCTGAATTCCAACAGAGGCTGACCACACTGAGTAGATGAAGTAACTGACCATGAGAAAATAAAACCTGGGACGCCTAGGTGGCTCAACCATTGAG